>NW_007578038.1:72741-171787 GCF_000690725.1 Stegastes partitus | reverse complement strand
AAACCCTCATTCTGCAAGTTGACAGGATTCATTCCTTATTGTTACTGATGAAACCCCCGGAAGTCTCAATCTTTCATGATCTGTCTTCTGGGATATAAAAAACACCATATGGACATGCCAACAAGGTAAAAAAAAACAACAAAAAACCCACATCATTTTCACCAGAGGGGGTCTTTAAAGGATAATGCAGTTTTATTACAACAACCTGGAACCTCTTTTTATAGTAGTTTTGGCCATTTTTTATATCTGTAATAAAAAAGAAGAAGGCTGAGAGTCCACAGTCTCCCGCCTGGACTGCACTGTGAGGCGCTATGGTACTGTGAGCTACATACTAATGCCAGCATGCTAACACTGATAATGACTGCTGATTACTGATTACTGTTACCCGTCTTAGCTTTGTCTGTTAGCATGCAACTATTCGCTAATGAGCTCTAAACACAAACCTGATGACAGTGTTGTGGTTTTTTTGAAAACCAAAATCAGCTGATTGCAAAATTTGTGTCAATCCTTCTTGTATTTGCTGAGATATTTCACTGAAGCTTCACCTGCTTGTGATTATCATCTAGGTCTGTTTCATGGATATCAAAATTTCACTGACAGTTGATCCAACAGTAGCTTAAACCAAAACTATCTGCCTCACGGTTTCATGACTCTGAAAGGAAGCGGATGAGCCAAGCCAGTAGGATTCAATCTCTGGAGATCACCATGCAGCCGTAAAATTTCATTGCAGTCCATCAAATGTACAAGTGTATCAGTCTGGATGAGAATGGTTGACTTCATGCTGGAGCGTCTGGCTTTTCAATCTCTCTGTATGTCAAAGTGTACTGAGGTTTAGAATCTGCATTCTGTGGCGACATTCTGACACGCCGGTGGTGACGTGTTTCATGCGAACGAGCCATGAATGGTTTGCCAGAGCTAAAGAGGGGAGGGCAACTAGAGAGGGGGGTGAGGCTGAACTACAAATATGGCGGAAAAAAATGGCATTCAGGGTTACAGTCTTCAAAAGAAAGACACAGATCGTAGGCACGTGTAGACAGGTTTTCAACTGAAATCACAAGTCGTAGTGTTTTTGAATTAATGATTTGTGTTATTGAAAGGAATGACAGAGGATTGAGAATACAGGAAATGTTCCTTTTCCTGTTTGTCTGTGTTTGATTGACGGGCAACAGCAGAAGACGAAGTCATGTAATTTACATGAGTGGACAGTGTGTTGTTTACATTCGGTTTAATGTGTTTCACCTGAGCATGCCAGTTAAAGGGATTTAGTAACTTTTCCTGTTTGTTTTTTAGTGGCTAATTCAACAAGCTGGGGATGAAATATGTATTGGACGAAGGCTGTAGCAGGTTATGTTTAGCTATTATTATATATGCTGCTAATTTTCATTGGATAAACCTCCAGGTTTACCAAAACCTAGTTGGACAAAATGACTTAAGGAGTTCTAAAATTGTCCAAACATCTGCCACAGATTACTGATTGACTTCTTAATTCAGTTTGACCTACCGTGCTCTTGCCACAGCGGCACACAATTTCATTTTGGGAATCATAAAGCTGCGAGCGTCTTGTCTGCAACCTGTCTGCACGTGTCTCGCTCTGCTGGACTTGATTGCATGTGCAGCGCGTGCACGGACGACGACGACGGCGGCGGCGGCGGCGGCGACGCGAGGTCCCGGCTGACTCAGACGGTGCCACGGCATCTACGCGTCCTTGTCATAGTTGAGAACGCTGACAAACCTCCCTTTAGTTTGTCTCTTTAAGCCAACATCACTCACGGTGAGGTGGTGGAGCCTCGATTCTCAGCCTGGCCTGGTATGAGGGGTGATAGGTGGTGGTGGTGGTGGGTGGGGGGTGCTGTCAGACATTGAAGGAGGGAGTGACAGAGGGGGAGGAGAGAAAAGGGAGAGAGAGAGAGAAGAGCAAAGGGGGAGGGTTTAGGGAAATAGATTTGAGAGAAGAGGGTGAGGGAGGGAGGGAGAGAACGTGTGAAGCACGCTGCCAGCGCTCGCTCGGTAATGCACTGTGAACAGGGACACACACACACTCGTACATGCAGCCTCACACCCGGACACCTTCACACACACACACACACACACACACACTCCTTCACACGTGTAGACATACTTTTCCCTTCACACACACACACATGGACACACACTGGACTCAACCAGACCGGACCGCTGTCACCCACCAAGGGAGACTCTGAGCAACACAGCACCTACCGTAAGGCTCAGCTACCTGCCAGCATGCACTCCCCTCCTCTTCCCTCTCCTCCCTCCCTCACCTCCCCTCCTCTCCCCTCCCTCCCCGTTCAGTCTCCCTCCATTCATTCATCCCTCGTTCCTCCCTACTGCGAGGTGGCATGCGTGGCTGAAGGACACAGCGCTGCGCTCTGCTGTGGTGTAGCTGCGAGAGTTGGAGAGCCCGATCTGATAGAGAGGTGGGGGGGGAGATAGATAGACTCTCCCTCCCTCTCCTCTCCTCTCTTTTCTTTTTTTTTTTTCTGTGTCGCTGTCTGTCTCTCTATCCCCGCCGCTCTCTCGTTCATGAATGTCACCTCTATCTCTGGGAAATGCTGGATTTATCAAGCCTCTGTCTTCCTCCCCCCTCCTCCTTCTTCTTTTCTCTCAGGGTGCGAGTGAACGCAAAGGGTGATGCCAGGAGAGCTTGAAAGAAAGCGAGGAAACAAGCCGCACTCCGTCCAGCAGCGTCCGCATCCCTTCATCAGCCTGCGGAGCTGATACCTCAGGTCGGACAGTCCCTACTTCTTCTTCTTCTGCTTCTTCCTTCTACTTGTCTTGCTCTGACATTGTTTCGGATGGAGACATTTTACAGGTGAAGGCACGGAAAAGGAACGGAGCTGTCCCAACTCCTGTTATTTCGGAGAGTTGACATTTTTCGGATCAGGCTTCTGATCTGCAGGACTGAGCAGGTTAAGAGGACTATATTTTATTTTTTTATTTTTGTGGTTTCACGATGCGGCGAATGGTTCGGCTTCGTATCGGACGGGGTTGAGTCGAACTTGGGAGTACTCTCGGACTGGGACGGAGGCATCAGGAGGATACTGGTATTGGATTCTGGGTGGATAGCAGCATGACTTGTCCCAGCAGAGGAAGAGTGACGTATCAAAGCTTCACCTGAACCTGACTCCCAACCAGAAAACAAACCAAAAAAAAAAAAACAACAGAAGGACATTTAAAGGCAAACGATCCAAACGTCGGCGGGCAGCAGTTGTCAGATTTGGGTGGGCTTTTGAAGGATCCACCCTTCTGCCCTCCACCTCCTCCTCTTCTTCCTCCCTTCCTCTCCCTCCTTTTCTGCCTTTCTCCACCCGTCGCTTCGGTCCATCCTCAGAAGCCCCCTCCTCCGCTCTGCACCCCTCCCTCAGCGGTGCTCCGTCGCCCTGGGTGAGCGGGCAGGGGGGTGGCCCACGGTACCCCCCGACACCTGGGCGCCACCGAGCCGCCAGAGGCTGGTGAGGCGGCGGCAGGGTCAGCGCTGGGAAGATGGCCGCTCTCGCCAGCTCCCTCATTCGCCAGCGCAGGGAGGTCAAGGACCCCCAGGCAAACCGGCAGATCGCCAGCAAGCGCAAGCCCTGCCCGAAGAGCAACAAGTCGCTCTGCCAGAAGCAAATCCTCATATTAATATCAAAGGTTCGACTATGTGGCAGTCGAGGGAGAAAAATGGAAAAAAGACCAGGTGAGTTCTCAGAGGCCTTAATTTTTTTTAAAAATCAAATCACCCCCCTTTTCCGGTTTCTCCCATCCCTCCTTCCACTCCAGTCCATCCTCTCTTTGCTCTGTTTACTGCCTGTACTGGATAACTGGATTTTGATGGTTGGCTTGCCAGACTACAGATTAATCCTTAACTGTAAAGCCTCAATAGAGAACATCTGCAGCCTGTAATTTCAGGAGTTCAGGACTTAATCTGAATCTGGGAAACATCCCAGCCCGTCTTCCTGGTAGCAGCATGTTCTGTATTTACGGTACAGGAAATTAACAGAGTAAATTCCAGTTTAATACACAGAGCTCTGTGTCACTGACCACAGGCACTAAAGCCTGTGTTGTTGTGACTGTGGTGACGACTTTGTTGAGGTGCATGTCAACACATCCGCACACACACACACACACACACACAAGCTGGTAATCTGCAAGCCCACATTGAACTTGGCTCATACATACGGTGATTTACTGTGATATAAAAATGTCAAGAGGCGCCTCATTTGCGATTCTGGGGGCCATTACTCTCTCCCCGTGTTTCCTTCGAGGCAAGCGAAACACAGTGTGGCCTAATTTGTCTTGTGTGTTTGCATGTTAAATGTGATTTTAAAATTATTCATTGGAGCTAAATGAGACAGTGACACTTGACTTGTGTGATGATCGTGTCTGTGCCGCATCATGCCGATAGGATCTGATGTTACGAGCCAAAGATGGATGGAGTTGTGCCTTTATGAAAACATGGTTCATCAGAGGTCTTGTGCTCCTAATAAAAACCTTTTAGATTTACTAGGAAACACATTTCTAAATTTAGATAAGGCTGGACTGAGCAGTGAGAAGACACAGAGTTGAGCTGGATCCTTAAAAAATAAACAAGTAATGATTGACTGTTTTATATTCTTTCTCTTTAGGTAACATATAGGCATTACCCTTCCCTTCCTTTGCAAACCATAGCATTGGCTTAAATACTTTTCTGGAAGTTATTTTCCTATTTATGTTTTCTGGAAGTCCTATTTGCCTTTTATCTGTTTTGGAGGTTATTTGGTTGTTGTTCAGAAGGACTGTGGCGTCCAGGTCGACCGGTCGATCGACTGGTCGATACGCTCTCATCTGAGCAAATTCTCATTGGTTGGACAATGATAAGGACAAAAGTGCTTCATCAAGAGCCTTTCAGGATTAATCCATTATTATTGGCGGAGGGAGAAGCAGATTACCTGGGAACACCCCCCCCCCCGCAATTTCACAACTTTGAACTCACCCAAAGCACAGACTGCTCATGTGATTATGCAAGTTGTTTATAGAAGACGGAATTAGCTCATGCACTTGTGTTGTGAAGCCTCAAGTCTGGAATTTAATTGTTGGTCTCTCTCTTGAAACCGGATACTACCACAGTGGACGGGGGGGATCTGACTGGAGAGCACAAGAACGCTATGCACAGTGACCCGGTAGCAACCTGTTGGTCAGCTTGGTTTGTTTGACTCTAAATGTGACTCTCATTTATAAAATAGCCAAAATGCAGCTTTCACAAAGTCTTCAAACTTGCATTTGAAACCATGACATGTTTACTGATGTACAGATCAAGGGAGAAGTTGCTCTTTATGCAATCAGTGGAGTTGCCCCCTGCTGGTCATTAGAAAGAATGCCCACTGGCATTTACATTCACGGAACGTTTAATTGGAATCAACTCCAAACTATGTCGACAACATGACAAAGATGTATGTGGCTGCGTTTGTTCAGACGGATGGCCAACAAGTCAAGTGCAAGCTTTGTAGACAGTAAAATTCCTCATACTGGGATCACGAGCTGACATCACTTTAAAAAAATTTCCGTATAAAATTACTCAAATAATTGAATATACTGCAAGTATTGGCTTTTTATGTTGATTTATAATTCATTTTGGCTAATAAGGCTAGCAGTTAGAATGCAATTTAGTTGGAAAGCTACTGTGAAAAGCCCCGGATTTGTCACAGTTAAAGGGGCTCACTGATTTACTTAATTGTGAAATTGAGAAAATCAACCAATAAATCGAGGGGCAGGTACAATTTCAATCCAGCGAGATTTTCTATCGTTGACTGCTGCCCTATTGTTTATACTGTTAACTCGTCTGTTTCTGAAGTCATTTGATTTAGAGCTACACGCGTTACTTCCTCCATCTGTGCTACATTACACATAAAGACTTCATAAAACATTAGCTGTTAACACTAGTGTATGTGTGTCCTTACCTCACTGGTGTGTATGCGCTCGCTCATGTCCACTTTTCTACCTGCCTGCACTTCCATATACAGTCCGTGTGTGTCCTTCTCCAGCTTGTGCAGGTGCGCTTGTGTGTGTGTGCGAGTTCTGTGATATTTATTACCTCGGCGTGCCAAGTTCATCATGATAATTACGTGGGGAACCTCTAACGTGGGAAGCAGCATCTGCCATAGAGGCGGCTGCTCTCTATATTGTAATTACGGTTGTAAAATATGTTGGACAGGTCGTGGCAGTGCCAGCTCTTTGGGAAAAGGCCACGTGTGTGAAATGCCCATTGTTTGAAGCCATTTTCATCCTAATGGCTTCTCTGCTTTTCACACTCTCATGGATTTATTATGGTAATTGTGGCGGCGCTGTATGGAGGCTGCGGTTAGAGACGCATTACCTGCTTTGCCATTTCAGGTGGTGATATACTGAGGTCTGTCTATTACCATGTGTGTCCACGAGCGCCTCCGTCATTCCTTTAAAGGCTCTCTGCATGTGTGTTCATCATATGGAGGACACTGCTGACCCCTTGGCCACGAGCGTATGTGCCAGTTTGTCAAGTGTGAATCCTCATCGTGTGTGAGTTCCTTTCTTCACTCTCTGAGCTTCATCCCGAGGCCAGAGTTGACCCCTGGCCAGGAATAAACGACTAGAATATTCTCGAGCTGTGGCCTCCACCTCCTCCTCTTCTTCCTGCTTCTGGCAGGACTTCAGAGCAGCCAGCTTACAGCTTGCCTTCACTTTCCTTCCAACAGCCCTCTATTGTTTTTACTTCCATCAATTGGCTTCTATTGGCTTATTCTTCTTCCTATGGCTTATATTCAGTTCACCTGTTATGTGTTTTGGTTGGAACCATTGTTTTTCTATTACTGCCTTTGACTTTCATCGGCTTTCTTCAGTTGTAGTTACTTACTCTTGGCTTCTGTTGCCTTTTGTCAAGCACAGATTCTTACGTTTTCTACTCGAGGCTCTAGAAATCTCACATTCGACTTAGATTTCAACCCAGACAACTGATGACACATGACAACATCAGGAGTTTTTAAGCTTATA
Organism: Stegastes partitus; assembly: GCF_000690725.1. Taxonomy (NCBI): domain Eukaryota; kingdom Metazoa; phylum Chordata; class Actinopteri; family Pomacentridae; genus Stegastes; species Stegastes partitus. The sequence continues at coordinate 164,788 of NW_007578038.1, read as the reverse complement.
ACTCATAATACAAGATGGATGTTAACTATTTGGAGCAGAGTAATGATCCACACACAGTTCCCCCCAAAGATTCAGTTAAACTCAGGTGATTACCAGTGCGTCATATGGTGATACCGACTCTTCATTCGCAATGCTTCTATTTGCTTTCGTCATTCGGTGGCCTGTCCAGCGAGTCCCTCCTCCTGTGGAAAGACTCCACCATCCTGCCCTACATCCTCATTGAGTTTGGTGTATTGGAATGTGAAGCAGTTCTCCAGCTGCTGCAGATGTTGGGTGGGGTACCCCTCCAGCAGAACAAGGGCTACCTTCACCAGCTACAGTCCAAGATTTTGGAGTTAGTCTGCAGGGTGAGGAAGCTGAGTGATAGTGAGAAGCATGACAACAGCAATGTGCAAATGTAGACCTGGGTGATGAAACGATAGTGATATGTACAGGTGGTGACACTTTATCAATAGCAAAAAACATAGTGTTATAGAATGTTTACTTACTGTCATAGAAGCACATAAAAAACACAAACATGTGTCCCATTCACAAATCCCAAGTGTGCTCCCTCCTTGGATTATCATATATTTTGATAATGGAGCTTTTTCCGCCCTCCATCACTTACCTGTGGCTGCAGGTCTCCAGATTTGGGCTCATCTGTGGGCCCTTGTCTGCATCGACTGGCATGCTCTAGTGAAGGCTGCAGCTGGCAGGCCTTTATGGGACTGGCTTTGTGGTCTAAAAGCACCAACAGCTCTATGTTTCCCACCATCTCCACGTAAACAATGTGCTCCTAGCACCCTTTGAATGCTGACGGACTTGATGGTGTGCCCATGGAGGCTTGGTTTTGGACAGCCACTCTGGACCTTACTCTTCATGTGGTATCATGGCTTTGTCACGCTCATTCTCTAAGCATCTTTAAGTTCTGCTTGCTTTCTTTTTTAATGAAGCTGATATCATTCCTTTATCCTCATTTGTTTTTATTTACGTGTGCATTTTAAAAATGTGTCTTAATATTTGGACAACTACCTGTTTACCCAGATTTAAAAAAAGCTTAAGTTACTAAATTACTTTTCCCTCCTGGTCTTTATTATAAAAAGACCACTGAATAGACAATTTTGTTGTGATTTGTTTGTGACTTTTCAGCTGTAACCCCCAGCCCGACCTCAAACACAACATATGCAGGTACATCCGAGTCAGTCATTGTTTGTTCCAGTTCCCAGGCAGCCAGAGAGACACTCAGCAGCACCAAAGCAACATGATCACGCTCAGGTTACAGGCCACACCATGACTTGTGAAAAGTTTCACCAGGAAACCAATGAACAGGCAACTTTGTGGGCCAATGGTGAAACATCAGACCAGTTGTAATCTAACCTCTCCTGTGTTTTTTTGTTGTTTTTTTCCTGTTGTTTGTAGTTCACTTAAACGTAACACTGACTGAACTACAGCCTCGAGCTGTGTCATCTGAGTTACTTCGTTGCTGGTAGATGTTGGAAACAATACGCTGAACATTTGTGACTAAAAAGAGAAGCTTCTTTTGCTTGTGTGGAAAGCGCACTCATGACAATGCTGCAGCTTTTCTCCAGAAATCCCAAAGCCTGAATAAAAACAGTGAAGGGAGGGGGGGTCAGGAGTTTGCATAACTTGGTTCAAATCCAGTTGGGGATCCTTGTTAAATGTCAACCCTCTTACTGAAAAAGACAAAAAGGGCATATCCTAAATTTAGGTGGAATGCAACGGTCAAACGCCCCCGATTTATCAGCGTTATCATTGAATTATACAAGCTTGTGACGCCACCGTAAATATATTCACGTCAAGGTGGCTGATGGGAAAACACTCAAATTCAGCTCAGCGCCTCCTTAATAGGGATTAAAGATGTGTCAGCACACATGAGGGTGCTTTGTCCCAGTTTACAGATCTGGCTGCTCTGTTTACAGCCCAGTATGTTGGGACACCTAAAGTAACACCTCATATTGTATGTGTGTGTGTGTGTGTAGATGTTATCATGTGTCTAACACTCACCGCTAGTGCGTCACTACATTGTGACCGGACAGTTCAGGTTCCCTTTTGTACCGTTGAAGGCCATTTGTTGTAGGAGACGAGGAGGTTGCGCTTAACAACAATTGTACGCGCGCATGTGTGAGAGTGTGCGTCCTCGAAACTTTGTACCGGCTTCTGTGTGACGGATGGCGGGAGTGATGCGTGTTTGCGTGTCCTGGCTTGACCCACATACCTCCTCCTCCTCCTCCTCCTCCCTTCGCTCTTATATTGTCATCTCACCCCACTATGTCACCCACTCACCTCTACACACACACACACACACACACACCCTCTAACCCTCACCTAACCCATACTAATGATGCCCCAGCACTACAGCCCACTCAGCTTATAACAAGGTCATCTTGCCCTGCACAAACACACACACACACACACACACACACACACACACACAAAGCGGCCCGAGCAGACAGACAATTTCAAGTGCACACATATCGAACGCGCGCACTTGCGTCGATACAAACAGAAAGAAAAAAAAAAAACACACCCACGCACATTTGCGCAAACTAATAAATCAGCACACACACGGGGGGCAAACAAACGATGAGATTTCCTGATAATTTAGGTAGAGCGTGTAGGAGAGAGATAATTTCACCCCGGCTTCGTGTGTGTGTGTGTGTGTGTGTGTGCGAGGCCGATATGATCTAATGAGGATGTTAAGCCGCCTATTGGATATCAAAGCGAAACCAAAATAGCTTGTGTTGTCCTCTGACTGCCTGCTGGAGCTGCTGTGGAAGCCCTCCTCTCTTCTGTTAACAGGATAGAATAACACTCGGAGTTGTTACTGCAGCACAGGGGCCAAGTGTTCATCCAGCTACTGCAAATTGGTTTGTGTGTGCGCGAGGAGAAGGAAAAAAAAAAGTGTATCGGAGACAAACGATAAATGACAGTGTGTGACAGTAGACGGCACGCTCACTTGGGCCAGACTCGGAGATTGTGTGTGTTTGTGTGTGTGTGTGTGGCTCATTGTTGTGTCGTGATTCATCAGGCCACATCAGCTCCTCTCATTAACACACACTGATTTATCAATAATGTGCGGCAGCGTTTGGAGAGCACACATTGAACTGGGGCGATTTACTGCCTCATAGACCGGACACTGTGGACGGGCCACACCAGGGAGGACTATATTTCTCTCTCTCTCTCTCTGTGTTTGTCTCTCTCTTTATCAGCTTTCTCCCTCTCCTCCTTTCTCTCAATCCATCTCCTTCTCCCCCTATCTCACCTCTCTTCCTCCCATAGCCTTGATCGCCCTGTCCTCCCTCCACCCCACACACACACACACACACACACACTTATCTTCTCAAGGACATCTGGCTTTTCTTATGACTGTCTCTCTCTCAGTGTCTTCCTGTCTCTCTTCACTTGATGTATTTTCCCACTGTGTCTAATCATCTTGTCTTTGGGCCAAGCCAGTTAGTCACTGGATGCTACAGTGGCAGAGATACTGGAGGTATTGTGCTGCCATGTTACGTAACTCCAGCTTCTATTGTTGATGGATCAGGGACAGGCGTGATGCACATCTAATGCCGGTCCTGTCTCCTAGAAATGATGTCTGTATACAGCTAATTTGCAACAGCAGATACATATTTGAAGGAAATGTAATTGCGAGCAGATTGCGTTTTTTTAAAATTACCATAATGAGGAAACGTTTTTAAGATTGGCAAACAAATATACTAAACGTGCCATTAAAATGTAGAGTCATGGTTCAGTGTGTTTTGGGTACAGTGGAGAATACAAGGAAATGGATATTCAATCTGCTGTGTGTTGTCAATAAGAAACGACTGACCTTTTGTTTAACGCAAGTCCAACATCGTCAAAATTAACAATCCGAGCCAGCAATTCCAGCTTTAGAACTACACAAAGTGCGCTGCCTTTCTCTCCTTGTGTCAACAATGAGGACACAGCCATCTTGTTGGAATTAACTTTATTGGACTTGTCAGTGGACTAAGCAAAGTGGTGCTTACAATCAGTGTGGGCCCCGTATAGTAACTAGTCCTTTGACCGAAACTGTGTGAACAGATTCTGGGAAACCCGATTTAAATGGGTACTTAGAGTTTACACATTGTACATGTTTGGTGAAAGTGCCACTCTGCAAGCTTGTTTTAGCCAGAATACTCTGGATGGTGCTGGTTCTCTAAAAGTTTTGTTCTGTATGTTGACATAAATAGACTTCTATCACTGGACCACAGGATGTACTGATCCATGAAGTCTGTTCAAGAACCAAATGCTGTGTACCGAATGGTTTAAGACAAAGACACATACTGTTACACCCCTCGTAAAACGTTCACTGACAATGTACCAATGGATGACAAATGGCAGGAAAGACCAACATGAATATGAACTCTGGAGTGAGAGTTGCGTTTTGTTTGCCCGCCATCGACCCCAACCACCTCCATGGCAACTTTAAGTTTTTAAATGTGGTCCTTTAATTATTAAAACAAATAAAATAAAATAATGTGTAGTGTCTAGATGACATAGTATCACCAATGGCTTGTCTGTGGAGGACAAGTCGGGGCATCTTAGACCTGAAACATTTTAATACAATTAAATTGCTGGTGGTAATAATCTTTATAAATTGTGAAAAAAACAAAACAAAACAAAAAATTAATCACAGTTCAGTCTGCTTGTATCAGTATTGCCAAATATTTAATTAAGTTCGTTCAAATATTTGGTAAAAGTAAATATAAAATAAGGTGTTGATGATAATTTCTAGCATTTTAAAGTAATGACATATTTGCTTAAAATGTCTGACCTGTTTCGCCTTGTAAAAATTTATGGCACAGAAATACAACAATTCTATTTTCCTCTAACATAGAAAAATGGCTCATTACACAGCTAAAAATAAAGCAAGGATAGCTAATAAGATAGCTGTGGCTAGCCTTAGCTAAAACTAAAGCTAAGCTTACTAACTGATTTTTAAGTAGTTTTTATCTGAATATGAAAAATATCGATTTTAATGAACAGACACGTTTGCTATTTATGCTAATATTCAATATTATCAAATATGACAGCAGTGAAATCAGTTAACGAGGGGAAAAAAGTAGCTACACTCATGCTAACATTAGCTAGCTTAGCAGCTCTGCCATTGAATCTGGTGAATTTCCTGTGATGTGTTGGTAATCTGCCTTTAAATCCCACACGTTGCATTGAAACGAGATTAATGTATTAAATTTATTTCATAATTAAGCTAAATAAAGAAAGTGAATGTTCTTAAACAAACTAGGTAAATGGTTAGGAGGCTCACTGAACACAGTTTGCTGGCGGACACAGTTTCGCTGAGCATCACCTGAAGATTATTCAGAGACACAGTGCCGTCTCTGCATTTTGTAGGTGGACATAAAATGAAAGCTTCATAACCTTTCTCTCTGTTTTATGGTTTGCCCTCCAGCTTGAAAACTTTTGTCTCAACTTCACTGCTTCCACGGCGACCTCTGCCTCTGTGGGGCAGCGCAGAAGAAAGGAGTGTAAACCAAGCAGAAACAGCTGAAGGTTCAGAGAGATAAAAAAGATGCTCCTTCCTTTGAAACACAGTCGCAGAAATGAACAGCTGTACTGTAAAGCACAGTAAATTAACCTGCTGCAGCCAGTGAGCGTTTCAAAGTGCTTCATTAAATCATTGGTTTTGAAAGGATGCTCCTGGAAGAATTTCTACAATATTCCCACTATGTGGTCCAGCGGGCTTTATTATTCTGCAGCTTGTGCTCTGGACCTTCAGTGTGAAGACGTCATTTTGACAAAACTTTTTTTTGACAAGGTTTTTGACGTATTTTTTGACAAATTGAGAGCCTCACATCCATTGATATTCCAGAGCTAATCTTTGTCACGTGTACCGGATAGTGTTCCAGCTCTTTCGCCTCCTTTGTTCCAGACTCTGTTAGTTACAGATAACCAACCGTCACCAAAAAGAAACACTGCCACGTGCTTTATAATGTGCATTACCAGCAGTCGATGGCATCCGTTGTTTTGTAACAGGTTCCGCCCTCTGTCTCTGCCAGTGCGGCAGATGTTGTGTATGAAATGGTGCCCAGAATAAATGATTTGGAGATGCTAACATTTGGCCTATGTGATGATCAATGTGGGCTTTCAGTGCCGCCCCTCCCAAACAATTGATTTATGGAGCCAACCGCCATTTGTTTTTGCCGTGGAGTTTTTTGGCTTGGCATCAATCATCATTATCAGACAAAATAGAATATTTCTGGTGGATGTGCTCGCGCCTGTGATCGAGTGAGTGTGTGTTCCCCGTTGTGTTGCAGTTTGCTTCTGTCTGAACTGTGTGCGTCGGGGGTGTTGACGGGGGGGGGGGACATGTTGGGTTTGTGAAGGCTGCAGTGCCCTGGTAGGAATGAGGTGAGCTGCTTGGACTCAGCGTGGCACATTCTTGGCACGGCGCGGCACAGTACGGCGCCGGGAGCACCAAAGTGTAATTGGAGCAGGGCGCTGAGGCCAAAGATCTGGAAACTTTGCTCTTCAAATGACCTCCGGCTGAGATCGGACCACACGCAGCCGAACATGCCTGCACGCATGCAAAATATGTTTGCGTTTATCTACCGCAGCCTTCTTATTTTGCATCAGACAATTTCCACTCCGCTGGGATTCAACATCTCCAAGTAACAAATGACCGGCGAGCGTCGAGTCAGCATCTTGCAACCCCCATCGCCATTTCCAACCCAACCTTGCCTTCCTCAATGTCACAAAAGCCCGCAGAAAGACAGTTCCTCTAATCAATGCCTACAGTCCAAATTGCAATATTAACATGCTGCGGCCAATAAAGCCGGCATTTGCATTTTATATGCAATCAATTTGCCGCATGGTTTGCGCGCGGAGCCGAGCAGGACGTGCGTCACATGGAGATGACGGCTTAGGGATGCACAAACAGACGCACAAAAGAACACCTTCTGGCGAGATCCTGAACAACCCAAACACACTCCCGGTCACGCGTGGAGAGTCTGATCTCTCTCTCAGCTCCACCACAGCGTCCCCGACCGAAGCGACACTGTTCAAAAAGGCGACTCATTAAATCATGTGTCATTTTTATCCCCCCGTCTCTTTTCCCAGCGTGTTTACCTCTCACTCTCACCTCAAACCTGCTGTCGACTGATCCGCGAGAATAAAAAAAAAACTGGCCTTACGGGAAAAGTCTGCGAGCGCATGCTTTTCTGCTTGCGTCCGTATCTGATTACGTGTTAATTTACTTTGATCACAGAGACTGTGGCACCCAAGGGTGGTGTAGAATTTACTGACAGGTGCTCTGGACCACAACAGAGCGGCATACGGCACTTTGTCTGTGCCTCTGTCTGGAAATTAAACCTAAAAATATACGCTTACGCTTTATGATGTGAAGTTTGAATTGTCGCGAAATGGATATTGGTTTGCTTCCAATTTAGCGGCAGAATGTCGCTGATATTCTGAAACTCTAGTTGTATGCAAATCCTTTTCCTACAGCATGCGAAGTAATTGAAGATCATTAGCTTCTGGCAGCTGTAAAACTGGATGGTTGGTTAGTTTTAATGAGTATAAAGCTGCCAGACTTGTTTAGTGCATCGCTGAAACACACATAATGTATTTTATCAGACAAAGTCGGTTGTGGGGTTTTTTGAGCTAATTGTGATCCTACAACTCAAGTTACAAAGACGGGCATTGTCACTGGTTTCTCATACATGTATTTTTCCTTAAGGAGAAAGTTTTTATTTAAAAAAAGGAAATAGATCTTATGCTGTGAACGCCACAAATAAAGCTGCATTTCCCTCTATTGGACTGAAATGGAGCCAGAAATCTTCAAATATCTTTAAATCAGAAGCTAAATAATCCTAATGTGCATGAGTAGATGCGTGAAAAAGTGTTTTATTTAAATTTAATTTTTAGTTCAGACCCCAGATTCTCTATACGTGCAGTTATATTAGCAATCTGATTGGTTTAACTCACCAATATGTGATTTTAATAACCAGAACTGCAGAACATTAATCATACAGTTAGATTAAATGGGCTTTCCTCATGATACTGTTTTATTCTATTACATGGTGAGATTTTTCAAAACGTTATGGCTTAAAACTATCACTGAAATGGAAAAAAAATCCTCGAAGTACCAACAGAACATCTGATCACATCTAATTGTATATAAGAATTTTAGTTTACCTGTCATGAGAAGTTCTATTTAGCACTAAAAGAGAGGTTTAATATGTTCCGTTGCTCAAGAAACTTCCTGATTGCATATTAATACGTATAATAAACTGTGTTTCACCAGCCATGGACAGTCTAACAAGAGATGATATTAAGCTGCATCATGGAATCCAGCATTTTTTGAGATTGACCAACCCAAGGACACGTATCAGCTACTGGTAATGTTTTTGGTGTCTCCTGCAATCCTCCCAGCCTTGTTGAAATGTAATACTAAATTGATCACATTAGCTCTAACCTAACTCCACCTGCTGCTTAATTTTGAAAAACCCCGTGAAGTAGGTTACCCTAGACCAGACAAAAAGGGGAGAACCACACAAAATCTTGTAATTCTTTCCAAACGTCCTCGAAGTGGACATGAGAGTGGTGAAGAACCATTTTGGTCTCAAACTGAATGAATGCACTTCATAGGGGTCCAGTCCAACTGCAAGAGGATGAAGGATGTCTCTGCAACCTAGTATTATGAAAAGATACACAGATACAACACCTCAATTCACTTTGTGTGTGATAAGAACCAATATTTTGCATCTTATGTGCATGCCATGTAATCATGACAAATGACCCCCTGACCTTAACTCTAGCCTTAACCATTCTGCATGTTATTTTAATGTAAAGACATGCAAAAAGCTTAAAAAGCGCTTGAACTGACTTGTTATTTATGTGCAATCCCATGAGGCCACATTAGTCTCTGAGCGGTGCTGTCAGACGGAGGGTAGAATGAGGGTCTGGAGGCAGAGAATGGTGTCTTATGATGCTTTTATAGCTGCCAGAAGTTTGAACCATTGTATGAAATGAAAAATACAAAGCGGAAGGATAGAAGAAAGTAACATAAACTCCTCTAAATAATGGGTCTCAAAAAGTACTTAGAAATGAGAGAGTAGTAGATGCGTGTTGAGCCATTTTCAACCTATAAAGTGCAGATTTCTTTGATGGAAATATCATTTAGCTACAAGCTCAAAACAAACACATGAAAGCATTCAGCACTTCTTTAATGTCTTACATGGCTGCATGATAATCCGAACAAGGCTAATGTGAACTCACTAGCGTGTCCAGCATTAAAGTGAAACTTGCGTCATGCGTTCACACTCATGCGTCAAATCGCCCAGAATCCCACAGGTACTTCCTCCTCTTCCTCTTACATACGGCACTTCAAGCATGCATGCTGCATTTACCGTACTTAAAGTGCCGCCGCCGCGCCAGCGCATGAATAGCACTGAATAATGTAACTCGCGTGCATCTATAGACGGCGGCGGAGGCGAGCGTTTCCCCTCCTCATTGTGCCGCTGTATAGAACGGATGTTTCAGCCGCTCGCATAATGGACACAATGGCGTGTGTGGGAACGCCGCTGTATTGTTTTTGAAAAGAAACGTGGCGAATTACACAGACAGGCGTGCAAGTTTGCATTTGCGGATGCTCGCGCTGACTTGTGCAAATAGCGGTGATCAAAAAAAAGAAAAAAGAAAGGGGATCGTCCATACAGTGTGAGGCCCCTCCAGGCATCATGTCTGCTTTCACAACCCCACGTGTGGATGTTGAAACGGGACCTACATTTGTGGAGGGATTTGACATGTGTTTGTTCGCTTTGAAAAAATATACAAGAGACATTGTAAATTCCCAAGTGTTCGTGTGTGTGTGTGTGTGTGTGTGTGTGTGTGTGTGTGTGTGTGTGTGGGGCACCTTGCTGATTGCAGCACCCCGTCTACCTGCGTGTTGTTCCCCTGTGGTACACGAGCACAGGTGCGTGACGCGTCCTTCACTTTAATGTGCCATCAATCTCGAAAAGCTGGAGACGAGCCAGAGCGCAACCTCCCCAGCCAGCTCCCCGCACACACACACACACACACACACACACACACACACACACACACTAGTCATACATGTGCATGCCCAGAAATGTCTTCTTCTTCTCCTCGGATGATGTTTAGCGTGCAGGCGAAGGGAGAGTTTCCTCTAAAGCCGGGGCTTTCCTCTCTGCCGTAAAATTATCCGTCGTGCAATTAGACTCCCATTCTGCAGAGAGATACAGACGAAGATAGAAAGCTCTCTTTGCCGTTTATTAACTCTGCACTGAGTGTTGAAACCCTGGAAGTCAAGTGAAAAATGTCAAATTTGGAGATTTTTTTTTATTGCTGGTCAACCTGTTTTCTGTTAAAATATCCTGAAATGATAACTCAGTTACACTGAGGTTGTAAATCTAACGCCAATCAAGTGAGGATAGACAAACAATGAGCAACTTAAAGGACTTAAAGAAGCTGCTGCTAGAGTCTCGGTACCGCAATCCGAAATCTTGTTTCGGCTCATCAGGGTGGGTAATAATTCTGCAGCTCGCTTCCTAGTCGCTGAACAAATAAATCAGCAGATTTAAAGTTATAATCTCATGTGTTTAGTTGATTTCTAACTTCTGTGGCAGTAAAGCGACAATTATTAATCAGTAATAGTTGTCACTGTTGAATTAGTCAAGAACTAAGTTAATAATCGGTAAAGTTATTTTTAAGAAAATTCCAATTTTCTCACCCCAGCTTTGTAAGATTTAATATTTTCTGGTTTCTTCACTCCTTTATGAGAGTAAATGAAGTATCTTTGGTTTGTTGGAACAATAGAAGATATTCAAGAATGTCATGAAGAATTGCTTTAGTTGGTAAGACGCAAATAAATTAAGTTTGTCCAACTTAAGTCAACATGTAATATTTTTGCCACTGGGTTAAGTCAGACGAACTTTATCATGTCTTATCATTTGATTCCTCTCAAACAAACATTGCTGCAACTGAACTGTAAGAAACATCAACTTGGAAGTTTAAGCTTGACCCAAATGTATAATGTGAAACAGGATGTTGTCATTAGAGCTAATGTTGTTTCCAATCTTTGACGCTGTAATCCTACTCGAGGAAAACCGTAGCAGACTTAAAGAAGTAAAATGTGGAGAGCTGTGGACATGAGAGAGGAATTATCTTACTTTCAAAAACAGTTTAAAGGTCGAGAATATAGTTAAAATTGACCAAAACCACATAAATAATGAATAAACTGCTTTCACCAAAGGAAAAAGATGAATTAAAGATTAATAAAACTGATTTACTTTAAATACACCTTTTACAGTGTTGGAAACATCGAGATCTGTCACTATTTTCTGACATATTATAGATCAAATCAGGTAATAAAAAATAAATAAAAATGGACAGTTGCATTTCTGTAAACACAGCTCTATGACGCAGGAACAAAAGTTTTGTTTCAAATCTTTAGAAACTAGAGTTGTCTTGCAGTTACGTTCCTCAAGTTGCAGTTTCATGTCTGTCCAGACTTGACCTTCGACCTTGTGGATCTCAAATGTCATCACATTTTATCCTGTTTGTGTGAAGTTTTGTCGTAATTAGCAGATGAATTCTTGACTGAAGGGAAAAGGTTGTGAGTTCGTTGTGGCCTTTTAACCTTTTTCAACGAAAATATAATCCTCGAGCTCAACACAATGTTTGTGCCAAATCCGAAAAAATTCCAATGAAGAGCTAGTGAGATGGACGGATAACCCAAAAACTTCATAAAAATGTGATCATGAGTGTCTGATTGTTTTAAAATAACCATCTGAGGCGCATTTATTCATTGTTTCCAGTAAGTATGCTTGAATCTTTCTTGATATGTAGGGGAGATAATTGCAGCTTGTACTGGAGCTACAGTGAAATAAAAGACAGAAGAAATATTGGCCACTTACAGTTTGACATGATCAAAGTGTAAAGCATTATAAGTGCCTGTTACCAAAAAGAATGTGTAATCGGTAGTTATATGTATTTACCGAGCAGCAGTTGACAGATGTTAAAGCCGAGTGGGAGGTCTCGCTAAATCCTACTCATCCTTAAGATGAAAGTCCTGGAGGTTGGCGGGGAGTCGGTTAAAATAATTTTCAACCATTTAAGTGAAATTATAGGAATCTGTGAATCCCACCAGCGGCAGGCAGCTAAAGGGCAGAACAGACAGACAGAGAGAGAGAGAGAGAGAGAGGTGGAATACTGTTTGAAATCCAAGTGGAGACATTGTAAGCCCCTTTAAGGCCGCCGGGCCATGAAGGACAGCCGCTCGCAGATATTTATCATCATTATTTTTAAACCATTCCGGCTTTATTAGCCGTCCTGAAGTGGTAAGCGACGGGATAAGGTGACGATCGGGCGCTGACATTCCCAAAGGTCACGCGGCAGAATTCAAACCCGCGACTCACATCCAGCCAACGTCTCCCCGCTTTAATTCATGTCCCATGCATAAATGGATAGATTAACATATGTATTCGTGTTCGTGTAATCCATTTAAAGGCACGCAGAGATAGAGGGCAGAGGCATTAAATCCTCATAATGAAACCAGACGATATAACTTATTCAACTGAGTTTTCATCACAAATTCATGCCACCCCTCTTAAATCAGGTCTCATCATTTCAACATGTCTTATTGCAGAAGATTGACTGTAATTCTAACCCGCTTCTACCAGGATTTAAATGTACATATAGTATATTTGAGTGATATCCGGTCAAATGAGCCATCACCTTATATAGAAGCGCGCTTGAAAATCTACGTGAAATATTCTTTTTTTTTTCAAGAAGGCAGACGTGGACGGATAATGATGAGACACAGGAGCGCCCGGTGGCTGGAATTGGATGTGACAGAGAGCGAGTCGGAGAGTCGGAGAGCTGAATCACAATTAGACACGTCCGTCACAGATTCGTTGGGATGTTTGAGTCGTGCGATTCCGTTCGTGACCCGCGATCGAGCCGCGCCTCTTCACATCGGTTTGCAGCGGTTTGGCCTCCGTCGGGGCGTTTGGCCGCTCGCTCTCCAGAACATGGACTCGGTGGCAGGACGCCATCTTAGCACCAGAGGGAGCGAAAGAGATGGATGTCGGTGCTCGCATCCATCGGATTTGGATTGTTTTCAGCGCGGCCCTTTTTGATCATCATCATTTGCCTCGAAAATTCTATATCATTATCTCTGTCCTACATTTTTTCCATTAAACACGTGAACTGCAGCGTTCAGACCAAGCATGCGTTCAGATGCTGAAACACTGCAGGGTTATCACACTGGAAACTTATTTTGTCTTTTGTTGCTTAGGCTTGATGCTGACCCTTGGCCCAGTTGCTCCTAAAAAATAAAAAAGTTAGGAGCACATGAAGACTTTTAGGGATGCAAGTAGACGAAAATGATGCATTTTAGTCAGAATACTAAAGTACGCTATGTGTTAGATATTCCTGCTGTATTTTATAACTATGTAATTATTTATGCTGTTTCAACAGTATAAACAGTCAGATTTAAGTAGTTCTAAATGCCTAAAAAAGTATGGCTTCAATAGTAAATAAATAGTCTTCAGTATTGATATTTAAATGCAGTTTTTAAATTTTATTTTATAAAGCACGAACAAATTATTGATTCATTTTGTTGCAAATTTGCAATGACAATATAAAGAAATTTAAATTCTGTTTAGTCTTTGATTTGATTTAGTCTTTATCCTTCATTTTTTAGTAGTTTAACAGAAAATACAAACATTTTAGTTTTCATTTGTGATGGTTTTGTCCCATTTTCCTGCAACATCTGGATCACATTAGTGCTGTTTCCTTTTTTGTTTTTTTATAAATGTCTGCTGCCGCCTGCAGGTTTGTAGTTTAGCTCAGCTGTTCCTGCGGCCGTTTCCTATCGTTCTAATTTGTAGATGAGCGTAGTTTATGAATCCAGTTCATTAGATGACATCACGTGAACTCTACTGAATGTATCGCGCTGATCATTGACGGCAGAGCAACAGGTCGACAGGTGGAGGAAACTTTTACTGATCAGGAGCTGCAGTGACTCTACAGATGCTTAAACTCACTTGATTTCAGTGATTGACTGCTTCAGCGTCACTGATGTTGTTTTATCAACCTGAAAGTTAAGCAGAAATACACTATCGAGTCCTGGTTGCAACACTTAAACAGATAAACAGCAGAAATCCAGCCTATGAGGATTATGAGCTTGCATGCATGTGATTTGCCAGCGCAGCACCTTTTACTCCAATTGGACGAATGATTGACTAGTTTGCTTTGTAGCCAGAATTTTAAACAGGGATGTCAACTTTCTACACAGCTATCAAGCCCACCTACCTATCTGTGACAATAACAGCCGGCATACGTGAGCCTGATGCAGCCGCGAAACAATTTTCTAGGAAACATGAAAAGCGGACACCAGCTAACATGCACTCAGCGTCAGGCCCGATGAATAAAGTGACAAAACACGGCAATTTAGTCTGGCAAGTGCGGGGCAACCGGCTTGTCTTACAGCAGATAGGATGTTTTCTTTGTGCCGCCGCTGAAAACAGTCGACGCTGCCATAAAATACAGCCGCGAATCGAGTGAATGACACTATCAGCGAGGCAGCGGCGCTTTTGTGAGGAACGTTGCCATTTCCATTCAGCTGGTTTTTTTTCCCCAAATGTTGTGATTTGCATTTAAAAAAAACAAAACACATCCATGAGGGTCCATTTACACAAATACTAGTTTTTTTTCTTCTACGTGTGAGATAACGAAGCCCCTGATTTTACTAAAACAAGTGTGTGTAAGTAAATAATTCACAAAGCACTTCTTTAAAGGAATGTGGGTAGTGAAGTGAAGCATCCACTTCTCTCTCTCTCTCTCAGACTAAAAGTGAATTGGGAGATGGTGTGATTAGAGCAGACAAGGACAGACTGAAGTCTGACCTCTAGCTAAAGGTAACCGAGAGAAAGGATGAGGAGGAGGATGGAGAGATAAAGAGAGATAAAAGTGGGATGCCACAAGTCAGCAAGTCTAAGGAAGATAGAAGCGATATGATATGCCCGTTGTGTTTTTTAAAGTGATGGGAATTCAGATGGAGGGATTTTCTTGTGCCCACAATTTTTTCCGAGGGTCGCTTCACTGGGCACGAATCGGACAGATGAGTCTATTTTGGATGCTGCTTGCCATGTCTGGATTTTGTTTTTGCAGGTGTCTCTTTTACAAAGTGGGAGCCTGTTGGAAGGTATTGACTTTTTGTCAGCTCCAGTTTGAACCAGAGAGTTTTGGAGAGCTTTAACTTTAAACAGCTGTAATATGAGGACATCTCTATTTGGGTTTGGAGAAACAAAAAAAAAGAAACAGCAGCAGAGTGTTTCCTAGTCTTGGATGATGCCGTGTTTGAATGTGGATATAGTAGATGAAATGCACATTTCCATTAAACATCAATAGTTGATATTGTAGCATCACACTGATCAGCATTGTTTCATTTTGTCAGTCGAATGAGATGAGTTAATTGGTTAATTCACCGAATATCAAGCAGTTTTTGGGTATTTGTCTCTGCTTCTATGGGCTTATTTTTCACTGTAATATAAAGTCCGTATGGAAACAGCACATCCATAACTAGAACTAAACAGAACTCAAACTCACACAGCCTGCAGTTCAGTTGAATAGTTTGAACTCTAATGGTACAGTTTTTTCTTTTTCTTTTACCAGATCAAACAGTTTTGGCAAAACATAAACTATAAAGCGATTTTAATGAAGTGTCATGATTCCCAACAGATCTGCACATGAGTACTTTGAGGACGATTGGAAAAAAATCTGTTGACTCTTCCTGTTTTTACCCATTCTTGTGATAAATGGTGTAATTTTGCCAAGTATTTAAAGATAATATGCCTCAAATGGGGTTCCACTGGTTAAGTAGACGAGTTATAACAAGTTGATTTGCATTACAACTCCTTACAAACAACAATAATAAGGGAAAAAAAAGGAGTAAAGGGATTGATAGTTCTGCAGGAACTGAGGAGATAAGGGAGGTATGGAGGCAAGGAAGCACGCTGATGTATCGTGGAGACCCACCGAGATAGAGATAGACCGATAGGGAGGAGGAAGCAAGAACTAAAAGCCGCTTTAAAATGGCGAGGAAGAGATGGCACGATAGAGAGACGGAAGAATAAAGAGGAGAGGAGGTAAGTGGGTGGAAGCAAGGAGGGAGGTAAGAGTGGCCAGGAGAGAGATGGAGCTGGAGATAGGAAGAAGGAAGGAAGAGAAAGAAGGAAGGAGGGGTGTTGGAAGATAATTGGAGGGGAGAAATAGCAGAAAAAAGGTAAAAGGGGAAAAGGAGGGAAGAGGGAAAGAATGAAGTCGATTCATGACTCTCACAGGAGCCATCATGAGATAATTTAGTCTGAAGAATGCCAGTAATTCAATGTGTGTGTGTAGTGAAGGCTTCAGCGCTGGGACGCCAATGGAAAAGACCCATATATGCATTGTGAGAAAGGTTTTATGTAAATACGTACATGCCGTGTGCGAGCGGCGGAATGTGTGTGTGTGTGTAGCCGAGCTGAGATTGGAGTCTGGGGGCAGCGCCGGTGCTCTCGCAGAAGATAAGCAGACATAATTAAGAGGCCATTAATAAATTTGTTAATGAGCACTCCATGTAACGGAGAGAGACGAGGAGCGAGAGGGAGATCATGTGTCATTGTGTGTGAAGCCGCCGGGTGGGGAGGGAGGGAGGCAGATTCACTTTGTGCACGTCTCTCATATTCCATATCAGGCGTATCTGCTGGCTGAGATAAGTTATCAATATGAGATATGTCCTGCCCGTGACACATACACACTGTCATCTCCGCTCCATTTGCATAAAGAGGGCTTTTAGCGATGCCCTTGTACCCTCAATGACAGTATCTCTGCATTAGTCAACGGGCGCACACACACACACTCCGCAGACAGCCTCACACATTATGCATTAATTGCTTAACATATAGGCACGCTTAATAAGAGGGAATTTATTCTAAGAAGGCAAACACCAAATGTAAATCTTAATACAGCACACAGTTAATAACGGTCTGTTTAGCAGTCGGATTGAATAAGTGTCCTCCAGATATATGGCTACCTTTACCTTTGTAGAAATACCACACTGTAGAAATACTCACGCAGGCCTGCACAGTCTGAGAAATCCACAATGTGTGATTATATTGTTGGGTATCTGGTTGACAATACAGCTTCTGTGTAGGCTATCCAGGTCATGTTGATGTTATGCGCTTCGTCTTTTTGGTTCTAAACTGACTAGTGGTATTTATTCTCACCCTCAGATCACATTCTTCATGGCCCATTACCAATCTCACGCCTCGAGGTGTGAACGGTTGTGAAACTGGCCGGATGATTTAACATGTTAATGGCGGTTGGAGCTGTCTGGGCAGGGAGCTCAGGACTGCATTATAAGCACCTGATAAGTGGTGTCACAGACCCCTCGTTCTCTTCAGAGGGGGGTGTTCCAGTTGAACATAAATGGGTTCCTTAACTCTGCTCGCAAACCATCTGAGTGCTTCGTCCAGATTGTGGACATTGGTGGCCTGAGAGGAGGTTTTCTAGTGACTTGGGATAAATGAACAAATACTGAAGGGTGCACATCAGCAATACAGTTGGGATGCTTCTGATTTAAAAGGTGCACTGCAAATTTTTATTTGATGTTTTTCCTCTCATCAATTTGTATTGATATTTATTTTATCCTAATTTTCTTTCTTGGGCATCCCTCTTTTTTCATTTTAGATAATTTTTTAATATTATTACATCCATCCATTATATACACCGCTTCATCCTCACTAGGGGGCTGGAGTCTATCCCAGCTGACTCAGGGTGAAGGCAGGGGACACCCTGGACAGGTCACCAGTCTATCACAGGGCCACACTTAGAGACAGACAACCAAGCACACTCACATTCACACCTATGGACAATTTAGAATCACCAATTAACCTCAACATGTTTTTGGACTGTGTGGGAGGAAGCCGGAGAACCCGGAGAGAACCCACACTGCACGGGGAGAACATGCAAACTCCACGCAGAAAGATCCCGGGTGTCCTCACCGGGACGCGAACCGGCGATCTTCTTGCTGCGAGGCAACGATGCTAACCACGGACCGCCTTGCAGCCCAGTTTCTAAAATAATTGGCTGTAAATATGGATGTGAAGCAAGAAACTGTGACCAACCTAAATGACTTTCATAAAAAAAAAATTAAAAATATAATTAAAAAAAAGTATCCTGCTACCAGAAATGCCCACTAAATATACAAGTTAAATATATTATTTCAAATATGTGTTGATTGAACAAATTGCACATCAACACCTAACCAACATTTAAGACACTTTAACTGTAAGAAATTAAAGGTACATTTCTTCTGCTTTCTTTAAAATACAGTTACCACCAAACAGATTAGTTTCTTAATTGAAACAACTATTTGATTTGTTAAAAAATCTAAAAATAGTAAGAAAATTAATAATACACTTAAAAAAATGTAAATGAATGAAAATGTAATTTAAATAAAAATGGTTGAAAGTAAACACAATAAATATAAGAATCTGGAACCATAAAATATTCATCATTTTGAAGTAAAAAATAGTTTTCAGTTCATTTTCTATCAATCCACTAAGTGACCCATTTTTCTGTTTTGCTGTCGGATGGTTTAATATCTTACAAAAGCAATAATTTAATAGTAACTCATCCCTAAAGATGCCAATTTGTAGTCGAGAAAATGTGCAATATTTCTCGAAAACGGTTGAGCAATAAAGTGAACAATTGTCGTTATTCATATCATCGTATTCAGAAAGTCCAAAGACATTAAAGTTTAATAATTGCCAATCCTAGGTCGAATAAATTCTCGCTTATACGTGTTTGAAAATGTCACACAGTTTAAATAGTAATTGGTGTCATTTGGGTTTCAGGCCAGAGGTATGGAGGTGTATTTGTGTAACACTTTGAAACTTTTTTTTCTGGACCTCTTTAGAAATCAAAGGACAGAGTTTGATGGCATCCATAAATGTTAACCATTAGGTAACAGTTCAGGCAGCACTGATAATTACAGACAGTGAAAATATAAAGTGGATGTGGGGGAATGAAAAGCGATTTTGGTGCCATAACTTCAAAATAAAAGTCATTTAATCAGTTGTCCCCAACAGCTAGAATCAGCATTCCTAACAGATTTCTAAAATGTGTAGGGACAGATTGGTGTTCCTGCCAAAAAAAAAAAAAAGCCTCCAAGCTGGATCCTAATAAGTTGTGTCATATAAAATATAGTCGCCTTACAGAATGCTATTACAGAGCAGTATAAGCTGGGTGTAACTTATACTAATAGAGTGCTCCTCCTGCCCCTACATGCCAAGGTAAAGCCAACACTCAAGCCTTAGACGGCTTCAAATATTAACCACGTCCAACACACACACACACACACACACACACCCCGAGGCTTGTGTTATGTATGGCTTTCAGTGGAAGTATAAATGTTAGATTAATGTCAGTCAGGGAGCTGGGGGAGTGCTTATGTCAGAGCAGGATGTGACACAGGAAGTTGAAATGTGTGTGTGTGTTGATCACAGTTTACATGTGTGAAGTTCAGCGAGTGCAAGCACCCGGGATGGAGGTTGCGTGCGACGAGTCACCCTGGGAAACACTGACTGGGCGCTAAAAAAGAAACGAGAGCAGAGTTTGCCGCTGCGGGTTCCCTCTCCCTCCGCGAGCAGACATCGATCCGCGGCACGTGCGCCGACGGGCTCGAACTCGTGCCGTTTCTTTGCTCCGCCGCCCTCACGGCGTCCGCTTGGAATCGTAATGTTCAAAAATGAGACTCATCGGTCTGATAGAACGCCTGGAAAGCTGCTCAGACTGGGCCGCGTGAGACTAAAAACCTGCACACTTAGGTTTTGTTCGCCGAATGCCATTTTAAAAAGGATTGGCATTCAATTTAAGAATGCTCACAGGTTATACTTATAGCCTTGGACACTTGGGCAACTACTTTCTTGAAGCCTGAAGCTACAGCACCCAGACTGTAATCTGTAATGTCAGCATGATGTACAGCCTGGAGGTTGTCCACTGACAATGACTTTGTGGACTCACACAATGTTTGTCTGAATTTATACATCCAAACAGGCTTTTCGCTGTGCTATTGTAATCGGTCCAAAAGCAGAAGTACTTTTCATCGCCTGCTGCCAGAGTCCTCCTGTCCCGGGCCTAGCGGAGTCGAATGAATGAATATACAATGATAATGCTAAATGTAGCTTGGCAACCTCCCTACCTGGAAGTCCCTTATGTACACAATATACATTCATCTATTCATTTGTCAGAATTGTTCTTATAGGGTGTAATAATGGCTGAAGAAATGGGACAACCGCTTTGTGCTGCGCCGAGCAAATAGGAATTTATGTCCACATGCTGTACAGTTATAGCATTCAATAGTCAATATGTGGTGACAGAGCACTATTTAATTCAATACAAGTGATGGGGCTTTGGGGATAGTTAAAGGAAAAAAACCACAGTTTGTATGCAGGGCTTAGTTTGGAGCTGTAGCAAAAGGTTGTTTTAATGATGGAAGCACTGTGCTCACAAAGGTGTCATGCAACGCACAATACACCACAGAACTGAGTACACCCTTGTGGAATATCACTTTAATGTCAAATAATTCACAATTGTATCACCCTACATTAATTGTGTTACTTTTAAATTAACCAGTAGGGTACAATTTAACACTAACAGTTGGGATTAGCTATATTAAAATGCAATTCTCAGTCAAAGCTCAATGCAAAAATGCATTACTGAGCATGAAATGTTTTTATTTTTCAATCCTTCGTATGTCCACTTCTTTTGGATGGCTCTTTAGAATACTCCAAAGGTGTTGTATTGCGTTCGTGTCAGCTGACATACTGGACCAGGCCTCACTTGTGTGGTTTTGGCAGTGTCACCATGGTGGAATATTCCACTTCTGTCAAGCTTTTGAAGACCAGGAGTCTTCTTGTCAGTCAATATTTTGATATATCCACAGGAATTCAAAATGCCATCTATAAATGTCACCTCCCCAACAACCTTTGCACTTATACAGTCCCATATCATCCCACTTGTGCTTCACTGTCAGGACTAGTCACTGTGGTGGTCCTGTCCAGGTTTACGTCAAACATTCTGGACCCCATATGAGTTGAACAAATGTATCTTGGTTGCATCTGACCAAAGAATGTGCCCACACCATTCATCCGGCTTCTTCTTATCTTCAAGTTTAGTGTTGCAATGTTATGCCGAAGAGCAAGCAAAGGTTTTTTCTTTGATGCTATCCATAGAGGCTAACGCTATACACTGTCTTTCTCGCTGTCTGAGATTGCACAGAAACTCCAATTCCAATTGATAACCCCTGTTCCAAATCTAAAGCACTTGCCTCTTTTTGCAGCTAGACAATGCAAGTATTGCACCGCCATTGGTGTCGTTTTAGGAGGACGACCACTGCTGGTCTGATTAGTGATAATATGCCTCATTCTGGTTGCGACTGTTGTTAACTGATCTTCCTGTATTCTTGTCCATCTTTGTGACGTCTCACTGTCAAATATTTTAGTTCCTTCTTGCAATTCTTGTCTTTGTGGAGCCATGATGTAAACATTTACATTCTGGTGTCATTTTATAATCATATTCATGCAATTAGGTGGATTGGAAATCACAATTGTACTCAATTTTTTTGTCAGTAATCACACTTTTTTGAATTTGTTCATCAGTGATCGCAGGTATGTTCACTTTTGATGCATTGAGTTTCTACTTCCTGTGTTTTCAATATAAACTGTTGAATCATTTAACACTAAAGCTGTATCACGTTGGGGTGTACTCACTTCTGTGGTGTCCCGTATAGACAGCAGTGAATGAGTGAACATCATATCCATGGAGCATCAACGTTTGCTCGGTGATTTTTTACATGACTGCAAGGCCTTTATTCCCATTTAAATTGCAGCATCTTAACATCCTTTCACATTTCCCAGCCTCTCTGCTCTCACTCCTCCTGCAGCCTACAGGGGTTTTGACTTAAATGTAATTAGAAAAACCCCACTCCCACACCCGCAGCAATTAGACAGACAAAATGGCTAAGGATTCCCTCCACCACTGCCTCCTGTTCCCCTCACCTTCCCTCCAATTAAACCACAGAGAGAGGGAGAGGAAATGAGTTGGAGTAAAGCAGCATGGCAAAGCTGATCACCTTATTGAAAACCTGCCTTTCTGTCCCCCTCCCTCTCCTCTCTAACCGTCTAGAAGCCATCATTTATGTACACAGCAAATCTCCAAGGACCTTCGAAGGAACCAATTAGTGCTGTTTTGCCTTCTCTTTGCATGACAGTAATGATTGGCCTGACGATAGTCATTATGGCTTTACATGTTGCAGTGAGTCCACGAGTTGCTCGCCAGGTCCTCTGCATACTCCCCCCTTTACTGTAAACAGCAACTGAGTCGTCCACTGAAGACTCTCTGGCTCTTGAGGATTCTGGAAGATGATCTTAAGTAAGCTCCAGCTTAAGCCAGCCTGCTGGGAAGCATCTGCCTTGAGTGTCCTTGAGTGTCCTTGAGAGTGGCATGCTGCTGCTCCCTCAGATGGCCTCTGGATGCGACCTCAACCCGTGACTTCCCCGTAGAGAGCAGCAAGAGAAAGAATCCTCCAGTGAAGTATCGCAATACTTATTTTTGAGAAGTCGTGGGCCTTGGTGAGGTGTTTATGTCATCTAGTAGTGCTGTGTTGTAATCCTAAAAGTGGTTATGAAAGCTCAAATAGTACCAAGAGGAGAGGACAATTCAAAAGCCCTTTTCTGGTGAACATAGCTCCGTGTACCATCAGTAAGAGTTCTCATTTTTCTTAAATTCTTCAGAAATAGCCTTCCTCTCCTCTCAGCCTGATGCCAGTTTACAATTTTAGAGCGCTCCTTTTTTTTCTCTCCCACTTGCACTGATCTTTGTTTGTCCGGAATAATCAGCTCTTGAGCTAACAGTAAGATCCAAAAGAAAACTTGACTGGCTTATAAATGATCCTGCGCAAAATCAGCAGTTCGTCTCAGCGATCAAATTCAAGTCTCAACTCTTGTGTGTTTTATCTGCTCTCGGAGTTTTCACTTCTGAGAGCGGCGTATAATCCTCAGTTCGCTTTGATTTGTCGCAAATCTTCACTAATAAATGAAGGAATCGAGCTGTAGTGGTGATGTTGCGTGGAGGAAACACTGCTGGTATATTCAGCACATACGTACATTTTTCTTTTCAACACACATCTGTTTGGATCTGTTAAATTTATAATAAAGACTGTGCATTATGGTAGCCTCATTCGGCGGTGTTAGCACTTTTTTGAACTTCATGGTCAGCTGGAAGCTTTCTGTGTCGACTTTGCATGTTCTCCTAGGGTTAATTTGTGATTTGAAGTCGACCATGAGCGTGAATGGTTGAATGGTTGTTGACTGGCAACTTGTCCAGAGTGTACCCCGCTTTGTACCCAATGTCACCAGGGATTTTTCTCTTATTGGTCTCATTTATTGCTCTTTAAGGTTGTTAAGGAAAAAGAGAAGCCCAGCAAAAGATCTTTTTTGTGCGTTTCTTGTATTGTTCTGTAAGGAGACAGGATCTTTTTCTTTAACTTAATGTGCTTTACGTGCCACTGACAAAACATAAGAAGTTAAAAACCAATTTAGAGACTAACGCACACCAAAACACTGATGTAATAACCAGTAAAATGTTCAAAATGTAAGTGTAATAACATAAATAATCATACTGAAAATGTATAAATGCTGAAATCATAAAGTTAGAATGAAGAGATGAACCTTAAGTTGGGTGAAAACAGCGTCGCCTGATGTTTTACTTCTCATAAAAATGGGTCAGAATTCAATAATCTCCAAATAAGAAGATGGTTTATATCAAATTAGACATTGAAAAGTGTATTATTAAGAGAAAATTGTCCCTCTGGAAGATGCTACATATGAACACGTATGATTGTTTCCCTTTGTAAGGCGTTAGGAAGCATTCATACAGTACTACTTTATTATTCTGACATTATACCAGCTATTGAGCAAAATCAATTGGCGTCCAACTCCTAAGATTCTTTTTTAGCGTTAAACCTTTATTCACAGTAACAGAGACAAGCAGACAGAAGAAGCAGCGATGGTCTAATCACACAGGGATTTGATTTTAACGACCACATTCCTCCAGTGTCTCACCCTCTCAGTACTGTGGCTTTAAAAAAAACAACCCAAATATGAACCAAACCATTTTGTGTTCCAGCTGATGCACTTTTAATCTTTCAACATACAGCCCCAAATTCAATATCCTCGCTGATGTCATAATTAGCTGGACGTATTGATTTATTGTTTTTAATCAACTGAAATGCTCGACTGAAGCTAATAAATGTGTACCGAGGAGAGACTCGTGCCAGTTAAAAAGGACGGGGTCGAGATTTTGGCAAAAAAAGATAAATAAAAGCTCATTGGCTCTCTTGCCAAGAGTTAGATGAGAAGATCGACGGCGCTTTTATGTCTGCGTGCAAAATATGAAGGTAACGCTGGCAGGTGTTTAGCTAAGCTTAGCATCGCTGGACTGGAAACAACTAGCCTGGCTCCAATCCAGGCTGATAAAATCCACCTACCAGCACCTTTAAAGCTCAATAATTAATTTGCTTTATCTGATTTGCTTATGTGCAGAAAAACAAGACAAATGAAAGGGCAAAAATGACATTTTGAGGGTTATATGCCACATGATGTTGTCTCTAGCTCACAGAAAACATCAAAATGTTCAGAAATGTGTGTATATATGTGTGCATTAAAGCCATCTTCCAGTATTATTCTGTGCAAAATGAAAAAAAAAAAGAAACATTTTGGTGTGTTTCTTCATAAGAGGACTGTTATTTTCAGACAGAGCCTCGGCTAAATCTCGTTCTGCACTTGAATGCGTCATTAAGTCACCCACACAAACACACTCAAGCCTTTCAGCTCTTCAGTAAATACTCCCATGCTGTCAGACGCAACAGATTCCCAATACGCCCCGATACAAGCCGAGATCCATCACGTGGTTTTGTAGTTCTGCTCTGCGTAATTAAAATACATGACGGCATTAAATGAAAACACCAGCTAGACAAGCTGACCCGCTGACGGAAAGGAAGGAAGAGAGGTGCTAAAGGGATGGCTGGGAGGAGAGAGAAACGACAGATGGACAGATGTAGGAGGAGATCACCGGGCCGGCTGGAGATGATGGGGTTGCCCGAATGGGTTTTAAAGGGGAAGGCCTGTCTCTGTTCCTATAAAGGGAATTATCCCTGTCCAGTTCAATAAAGCAGCTTGTATAATTACAGTGCAGTTTACTAGCTGGGGGGGAGAAATTGAATCCCTCAGAACGGAGGCGAGAAAGAGAAGGAGGCAGATAAGCAGGTGAACAAAGAGGGAAACTCTAAACAGAGGGAAGAGCAGGAAAGAGAGCGAACTGTGGCTTCGGTTTTTCTATTATCATCGCGCTGCAAATTAGACTCTGAGGCGCAGGAGCCACTGTACAAACCCTGTGTGTGTGTGTGTGTGTGTTCCCCCTTGTTTGCTATGATTAGCTGCAGCAGGTTTTAAAAAATGAAACCCGCTGCTCTGTGAGGATAACCCCATCTAGCCGGTTCAATTTCAGCTGACAAATGAACTGCTGCGAACAACGGGGCCGGCTGACAATTTCCCTTTCACCGCCCACCCCGAGGTGTCATTTCAGGACATTCTGGGGGGTGGCTGTTTATTGTCGAGTCGTCGCCGTTTGGTGTCACCAATCAAAGAGCGATTGTACTGGATGGGGAACAGCTGCTTCAATGAGATCAGGAAATAATTAGGAGTAACATTTTGCGAACTGCGTGGCATTTCGGTTGATTGCGGAGCTGCCAACGAGAACATAGGGGGAATGAGGATGTACGGTGTGTATGTGCGCGAGTTTTGGTATTGGTGGGGGGGGGCATGAATGAATCGAGGACAGACTGGAGGAGAGAGTCTCTGCAAATCAGTTTAATTAAAGAGTACCGATGCATGAGATTAGATTGGGAGCCTATGGTGTAAAGGATATGATTACACAGTGCGAAAGACACAGATTGGAGATAGAGAAAGAGGGAGAAAAGGACGGAGTTAAATAGAGAGAATGAATGATGGCGAGAGATTTGGGAGGAAACACAACCCGCGCCGCTGCAGACTCCGGTGGTGGTTTGTTGCCCGTGGTGATGCACAGCATGCCGGTCCCACGGTGCTCCTTAGGTTGCCGCAGCACCCAGGGTGTTTCCTGTCTTGACGACTTGGTACCTCCTGAGTCAGGCAGTGCGTGCTTGTGTGGGTGAAACATCTCCGGCTACGCGGCCTGTCTGTCGCTGAGAGCCTAATTAGTAGTGTCACACAGAATCTGGTGACAAGATTCAGCACAACTGCTGCAGGACACACACACACATACACACACACACGTATGTCCAGCGTTCTTTGTTCGTGAGAACGCCGAAATTCCTTTGCGTGCTCTCGGAGGACAAAAAAGAAATTCTCAGACCCCAGGCGACTCTTTTAATGTCATGAAATAGAAAGCATTTGCTGCATGGCCAGTTTATATTCGAGTCATTTAGAGTCAATCATGTTACAGCTACAGTGTTTCTAACAGCCTTTTAAATTGGATTTACAATTACTGGTGTCTGCGTTTGCCGCTGCCGAGTTTGAAAGGTGCGTTACCTTTGAAAAAACATTGCCGAAATTACAGCGTTTATCAGAGTCAGAAACCGTAGAAATCAAAAGAATTGCTAGATTTTTAACTTTCCAGCAGTTCTTGAAGTAATCGTGTCCTGTTCTTTCGTTTCATCAGAATCACTTTATATGTCTCGTTTAAAAATTTGCCAAAAATAAACCTTAAGTACGACCCAGATTCTGTAAAAAACAAAATATTCTGTGCTCCTCAATACAACTGTGAGGATATAATTGACTCAGGTGCGACCAACAGTCACATGGCAAAAATTGAGAGACTTTTTGGATGAATTGTGTTTACAAAAAGTATGGACACGAATAAGCGAGATTGAGAGGAAAATAAAACAAACTTGCTCCATTAAAGAAAGACAACATATCTCAAAAACAGCATATACTGGAGCAAGCTATTAGAAGATTCATTCAGCATGATGTTTCTAGAGTTGATGTGCAGAGTCCTGTGAGAAAAATGTAAGTTGTAAAGTTAGCATTTTATCCCAGTCTTGGTTACTTTAACTCTTATCCAGCATCATATTAGGTATTTGTCAACAAGTCGGGGATCCATCCTTTAAAAGCTCAAAAACTTCAAGGTGGCCTTTAGAAGTTACACTCTCACGGCTCCTCTAAACCTAACTGATGCCCTCAATTTTAGCTGTGAAATTAGTTTAGCTGCAAAACCGCGAGCTGCGAGGAAGTTTGGGAATAAGAGATACTCTGGCAAAGTCACGGACAGTGTTGTTAATCCTCAAGTAATGTAATCAAAAACTGTCCCAAAAGTGGTTCATATTAGATTGATTGCCAATTAGGTGTTTCTGTCAGCTACAGCAGAAGTGATGGCGTGGCGATAGTATTTTGAAATGGTTGTTAAGTAGTTTGAAAGTGAAAGTCTGTGCATATGCGTCTAATGTTGACTTAAATTCAACCACCACCCTGATTATCGGACTGAATGACCATGTGTTTCACTTGGTCCATTCCACCTGGCATTGCCATATTGGCCCACTTCTTGTTGGGAAGGTCTGGTATTTTGCTTGTTTTGTCCAAATGGCAACTTCCGGGGCTGAAAAGCGAAGCCAACGTGTTGGGCCAAAAGCTGCATCATGGGACGATTCATGGTCCAGAGGTGTTTGCATGGTCCGCCTCAGCTCTACTCATGTGCCACCTCTTTTGCTCATTTCTGGATAAGCTAGGAGGAGTCAGACGCTGCCAAGATGCCAAAACTGTTGTCTGTTTGGGAAGCCATAAGCGACGTCATGCAGGGTTTATCCATCTTTATTTAGTCTATGGTTTTGCCCTTATCAGTCATTCCTGAATGATGTATGCATGCAAAGAAGTAGGATTTTCATTCATCAAGAAGCTGAGGTGGCAGTTGCTTGGGGCAGTTCACCTTCATTTTTTCACTGATTAAAGAAATATGCTAATTTAGGCATTGTTGTTTCAGCAAGTATTAATGGACCGCTAATCCAGGCTATAGATCCACAGATGTGGAATCTTTTAAACCTGATGTTCTTCAGACTGGGCGTCCAACCTCGTTGTCGTGGAGACTCTGGGCTGGGTCTTATTGAAGTCCAGCTGGCTTCAAAATTGGCACTTTAAAAAGAAAACAGGAAATAAAGGGTGGTCTTTGGTAGTGGTGGTGGTGGTGAATGTGGAACCAGTAGAATTTGTCAGAACATACTGGAGGGAATGGAAAAACAGGATGAGGGAATTGCAGTGATCTTTAATGAGCAGCATCTCAGGATCAGTTGGATTATATTTGGGATGTAACATTTCCATATAACCAATAATTCTGGCTATGCAAATCCCTATCTACACAATAGACACCAGTGTTCTTGGTTATAAATGTCTAAATTGTTACCAAAAGATAAATTCTCTCCTTTGGCCATCATTTTGTCTGACTGAGGATAAGGATCCCAGTTTCTACTACATTTGGTTTTCATGTGCAAACACTTGAGCTCAATTGGAAAACTCATGTCCTGGTAAAAAGGAATATTCAGTAAAGTTGTCCATAGTGTGATATAGTGTCTCCACCAAGGACCAAATTTTATTCCCAATTAATGGCCAATATCAGCCTGATTTATCACCTCGCGCCTCAAACGGCACCACTGTTGTTCAGATGAAGACATCCCAGTCTACATGACAGATGGCTGTGAAGTATTAGGGATATGACCTGAGGAAACAATACCGTCTTATGGTTACATGGCTGCTGATTGGCTCATTTGGGAGCTGACGCTGACATAAAATGAATAAAAAGACACAATAGAGAGAGAGAGAGAGAGAGAGAGAGAGAGAGAGAGGGGAAGGCAGCTAAAGGGCGAGGCGAAGTTTTGTTTCCTGTTTTATGACTCCTGTCTCTTGTTAGACGGGGTTTTCTTACCTCGTCCGCGAATGAGAGCGAAGGAGGCGTTCGAGAGCCTGATTAGCATTGTGCTCCATGTTCCACTGCTGCTGCTTCGACGGAGAGGGACGGAGCGAGACAGAGCGAGCATGAGGGAGAATGAGAGAGAGAGAGACAGAGAGAGAGGGAGAGGGAGGAAGTGCTGGCTCAGCACTGTGCCGGAGGAAGAAGGAGAAGAAGAAAGGAGGAGGAGAAAGGAGGTGAGAGGTGTTTGTTCCATATGCTTAGAGATGAATGAGACGAGAGAACAGTGCGGTGGAAAAGAGAAGCAATTAACTCGGAGAAGGTGTTCTCTCCCCCTTTTTTTTCTCTCTCTCTCTCTCTCTCTCTCTCTCTCCGAGACACGTTGTTTTTCAAAGTCTCCCTCCGTCTCTCATTCTCTTGAGGTCTCTTTACACTCTGTGATTTTGGGCCGTCCCAGATGAAAGTTGACAGTCCTGAGAGGGGCACGGTAAAAATCTTTGGTCGTTCAATCCCAAAATAGGGCACACGCAGCAAAGGCAGCCTGAATCAAACATCTTTTAGGACACCGCTCTGTGAAAAGTCACTCTGATCCACGTCTGCAAGCCGACCCATCAGACGTGATGCAAAAAGACACCTGCTGTCTCGCCATTTTTAATAAAGTTGCAGAATAATCATGAGGTTCTGTCTCATGGCTTGTTTGTTTCTTTCTGTTGACTTTGTATTGATAAAACCCATAATTCTCTGCACGCTTTGACCTGTGGCAATGCTCAGGTGGTAGCCTCACCTTTCCGCTAATTGCAAGGTTTACCATTTCCCCCAGATTGCAAGGCTGGGAAGGTTTTTTTTTATGAATGTAACCTGCAACTGACTCAGGTAGGAACTGTGAGGCACCTTGACTCTACCTTCCATACACAGAAACACCAAAGCATCTGTTGTCAGTCTGACGCTCTCTTTAATTATTATTTTTAGTTTAATGTCATACCTCTCTCTACCCAGTACTGTCTTTACTAAATCATGCTACTATACAACTAAACTGCATTCTCAATTACGTTGTCAGTTTGATAAAAAGTTCATGTTGGCATGTGGAAGTAGAGGATGGAGGCATTAACCAGTGACTTCTACATGGATGAGAGTTTGTGTCCTGAGATAGATGAGGGACCATCAGTCGCATAGTAAACTCTTGTTGGTTTTCTTTTTTTCATTTGCTTTCTGGTTACTCTCTGGAAAAAACAAGATAATTTCACCACATGTGTGAAGCTTCTTCCCCATTTTCTGGGTTACAAAGGTGACAACTCCTACCCAATTTAACACAATTATTTGGCTGAACAGTAAAGTAATAAAATAAATGGCAAAGACATGTTGATTAGATACATTTTTGTGAAACGGCAGAACATATGCTTTCTTAATAACATACCTTAGAATCCAGTTGAGTTGTATAGACACTTCACTTTGTGGTGACTAGGCTGCTCTGTGTGATAGTCCACTTTTTAATTCATGTATGAGCAGATGCTAAACATGCATTTACATCTTTTACAGTATTTATATAGCTGATCTTTTATGGGTTTCTAAAAAAACATATCTGAGTAAACACTGAGTTTGATGGGAGCTGAATAGTGAAAGGTTTGTTCCAGTGTGTATTTCTGGCAACACAACAGCATACGTGGGATATAATCTACAGATGGTGTGTTTATGGTAATGAGCGAGCATGTCATCCACTTCAACTATATGGTTCACTGATGCGTTTTCAATGGTGACAACAATGGGGCTCGATGGCACCGAGGGAAATATAAAACATGAATATTGACTATTTTAGGCAAAAAAGGCTGCGATGATATTTCAAAACATGACACCGCGATCGCTGATATTAGTCTGATTATCTGAAATACTGCACCAGTCTGACCCCAACATCAAGATATCACAGCTAATTTGCTAATGATATCCTGACGTTTA
Source organism: Stegastes partitus (assembly GCF_000690725.1). NCBI lineage: Eukaryota > Metazoa > Chordata > Actinopteri > Pomacentridae > Stegastes > Stegastes partitus. Next base: position 133,798 of record NW_007578038.1, on the reverse strand, counting down.
AACCCACCACACGTAGCGACGTGAAGTCTCTCTCATAATAATGTGGAAGCAAATTGATTTGTCCTCGTTCTCTCAGCGACTCTGGACGGGATCCAAGCGAAGAATTGAGCAAAGAGTCCTTCTGGGTTGTTTAAATTCGTCAAGTCATTGTCGATTCACCCTTCCCTGCAGCCCATTACCCATCTGCTCCTACACACTCACACTGTCGCTACTTGAGGATGAAAGACCCACCTGTATGTGTGTGTGTGTGTATGTGTGTGTGTGTTTGCAGGAAGGCAGCGATTGGTCATTAACTAATGCACGGCGGGAGAGCGTGTCCGCCGCTGCCGGCCTCGCGGAGGTCAGAGGTCGCTGACGCAAAAGCACACCAGTCCCTCGCAGGGCCGACTCATCCATCTCTGTCAGAGCCTCAGCCAAGAACACAAACACACACACACACATACACGAACACAGATGCGCCACGTGTAGGTATTCTCAGCGGATTCATAAACACGCAAGCTCTCATGTCAAACTCACACACGGCGGAGGCATGCGTCGCATATGATTAAACGCACACTGAGGTAAACACACAAACACACAAACACAGATGGGGCATCTTTTAAGCATCTGGCGTCACCTCCACATGTTTCGCTCTCATGGGAAACTATTCAGAAAGAGAATGACAGCAGTAAGTGTCAGGACCTATTTTTTTGTCTGGATTGTGTGTGTGTGTGTGTGGAAGAGGAACGTTTTCAGCCTCACACATAAGTAAACAGACACAAGACAAACATCCATAAAAGACGTCTGAAGATATTCTTGAGCATGAGAACATTGGCTAATTAAATAGTTCTTCTTAAACTGACGGTCATTGCGCCCTGTTTCAACTTAATGTGGACAGAATCTTTGGTGGTGACATTTGTGGACCGCCAAAGCTAATAAGGTCAATAATGTAATAAAGTTTGCTTTGTGTTCAGTCTAACTAAACCCAACAGTTCAAGGTGGCCTTCCACTCAACCTTCAGCTGTTGTTTGTCTTTCCACCGGGGCGTCCTTGCTCTACGGGCTGTTTTGTACTTGACACATTTGAACTGGTAGATTCCTAGACATTGAAAGATAGTATAAGGGGAAAAATCCAGCAGAGGTCATGTTTAGGTTCTATTGCTTCAACAAAACCTACAAGGACTAGGTGTCACTAGCATTTTATTTCAGAATCCTTGGATTCACTTGCAGCAGTTTGAGCAATCGTGTCTCCTTAGAATGACTTTCTTATGCAACTAAATTGTTGTCTCGGTTACATTTAGGTGCATCGTAATCACCAGCTGGATCGCATTCAAAGACTATATCGTTTGTAGTGAATGAACTGGAGGTATTTGAGGTAAATGGTGAACATCTCTTCCTAGATCACTTCAAATGTACTGTCAGTGGTTATAGTCAGGAAACAGAAGCGCTGAGGTTAAGGTGGTCTCTTTGATTAAATGTAAACACCAATCCCTTTGGACTTTTTCTGTATTAGACCACATGATGATCTCTCCCTAACTTTAACCATGATGCTGTGAAAGCCTAAACATCACCACAAACAAGGCTGTAGTCACTACAAATGGATATTGTACTCCGAGATCAGACATCTAGGCAGAAAAAGTGAACATATTACTAATATTTTTACCATCAACAAACAGATAAATGAGAAACTGAAGGAAAAAGTCTAAGTTAGGTGCCGCTAGAACAGCTTTCATGTGCCTTTGCATTGACTCTCCAAGTCTTTGGAACCCGACTGGAGGGATGAACAGCAATCTACCAAAAGATATTCTTTCATTTAGTGTTTTGCAGATGGTAGCAGAAAGTCATTTTCATAACCATCAAACCATTTAGTTGACCCCATATGTCCTAGGGATAGAGGCATTGTCATACTGCAAGAGATAACACCTATTAGGATAGAAATGTTTAATAGGAACATAGGAGGAATTTAGAACAACCTTGTATTCAGCTAATTCTGTTTTTTTTCCCCTTTAATTTGTCACCTGTTTGTATTTGCTTCTTGCTAACAACATTAAATATGTTTATGGTTGATATTACATTTCCCTCAAAATGTAATAAAGGCCATGTGTGGAGGATGTTGGGGTGGAGGGATGGATCTGTCTGACTTTAACATACAAGCCTTTCTAACCACCTGTCATTATTGATTTATTTTAAGCATGACTACAGTTGACTTCATGGTTTCTCCTGACTGCTGATCAAACAGCTTCGGAAACCCCCGTCTTTCCACATCTTTTCATCACTGAATTAGTTGGGGTCTCTGTCCGGCAATTTTTTTTAAACTTTCAGACCTAGATCTGTCATGCACACCTACTTGACGCCATGATTGGCCGGCTGTGTGGAGGTGAAAGAGGAGGCAGACGAAAAGCGTCGGAAAATATGTGCCGTCATCCCCACATGTCAGTCAGTCAAGCTTTATTTGCATAGCATCTCTAATACAGGTCAGTGCAGATCAGGATGCTTTATGGGTGACTGACAAGCTGGATCACAGGTTAACAGCTATGCACTTTGAGAATAGTGGGCATAAGACATACGAGAAAAGCTTAAAAGTTGCACAAAAAAAAAGATATTTAAATACCTTTCCATATGTCATGTCAAGGTAGGGCTGCCACGATTGCCACCAGATTGACAATAATTTTCCAAAAAAGGAGACAAAATATAGAAAAGAAGTTTAATATCAATACCAATGAATGTGTTTGCATTATTATAATTTATTTCAAGTTGCCCATCGATATTGTAATAATATAGTTAATGTGAATTCTTTTGGCCACAGATGTCATGTGAAGATCCATTATAAGGTCAAGACAACAATTCCTACTAAAACAATGAAGACTAGAGTTGATGATGGTGTGAACTAGTTCTTTTCCAGCATTTCAGGGGTTTGTCTTTGAGTCGGAAGTGGGTTGATTTTTGTGTTAATATTTTTGACACGTCAGTTTTGAGTTTGTTACCGTCTTGGCCAATAGCCAGCTCAATGTGCTAATCCTTCACCAATGCATAGCAGAGGGGTGCATGTTTTAGATTGGGTTCCAAATGAAGAATGGTGGCAAAAGTCACACACAGGACTCAGACAGGATTAAATATGACCCGTTTTTACAACATTTAAAGGTTTCTCCTCCATTTTCTGGGTCACTATGGCGATGAGTCCTGCCCCATCTAATATATGAGTGATTGGGTGAAAAGACGGTAAAGCAATAAAACAAATGTCAAACGTAACGGCGATACGACGCAAACAAATGTAATCTGGCAGAAAATGAGTTTCTCTCAAAACGTAATTGAGGATGCAAGTTTGGCGACATAGAGAGTGTTGTGCTCACATTAGTGCCTCGCAAATATAATTTAGACAAATGAGGACGACACTGTTCTCTCCTCACCTTCGTGATTGCTTTAATTCACTCTCGAAACTGAAAGCTCAACAGTTTCAAACTTTTATTAGTGAACGTTGTAAACTTTGAGAATTTGGCCAATTTGTGTTTTTTTTTTCTTTTTTTTTTTCTGGGGGGTATTTCTTTCACATTTTCATGCGCGATATTTATTTCCTCCACTTGTGCGTTGCTATGAGTTATGGCATAATATGCTTTAAGTGTCATCCAGAGAGCTTCTATAGACAGGAAATTGGCTTGTATTTGCCTCTAATGGTTCTTAGGGGAATATTCCTATTTATCTCCGTGTAGGTCAGCACTTACCAGGAAGAGCAGAAATGTAGCGCGGCGTTAAAAGGCTGAGGGATGTAAGGTGTTGTTAAGAGAGCTGGGAGGAAGAGAGTAGTAATAAACAGGAGGGAGGGGTTTTCTGGAGAAGAAAGAAAGAGATGTTGGTGATGAAGAGAGAGGGGAAAGAAGTGTGTGGGTGGAAAGTTTGGTTCCTGGCCATTGACTCTTTTCAATGTTACAACACCAGGGCCGTCGGTGATTGATCTCTCCACTCGCCTCCCACCCTTCCCTCTCCCTCCGCGATCGCCCTCTGCTCCTTCATCTCTTGCTGATTCACTCGTTCGCTTTCATCCCCTCCCTCTGCGAATGTTTTCACGTACTCTGCCGCTATCCTTCTTCTCCCTCTTCACTGTCATTCCTCCTTCCTTCCACTCTCCTCCGTCACCTGTTTCCATCCACCCCTTCCCTTGTCCTCATTCTCCCTTTGTAACTCTCCTTCCCTTCTTTTATATTCCTTTCTTTTTCTACCTCACCTTTCTCCCATCCCTTCTCTTCTGTCTAATTCTGTCGCTCCTACCCGCAGTGTTTTGCCTCCACCTTCCTTCCCCCACAACACTCCACCCATCAATCATCTCACTCCTTCTCCTCCTTCCCGCCCCTTCCTCCGTCTCTCCTCCATCCTTTCCACCTTCCAAACTCCCTCATTTCCTCTCTCCTTGTCCACTCCCTTCCTCCCCCCCTCCGTCCTCGTGTCTTTGTCCTTCCTCCATCATCCCCCCCTCAGGTGATATTGGGTCCTGGCTTGGATCCGCACTGGGTGGGCCGAGTCTCCCCGCTGATCGTTACTGTAATTAACATCAGTAAAGAAGGGTCCTGGGATACTGAAAACCTCTGCACCGGCTGACTCACACTGCTCTCTGTCTCTGTCTGTTCTTCCTTCGATCAGGCCTCTGCAGCGTTCTGTTACAGCGCAAGCTTTTAAAGTGGAGATATAACACTGGAACAATAAGTCATTTCAATCTCCTCTCTTACCTTGTTAACAGAAAACTGGCAGCTGCAACCTCAGTGTCGGAGAGCCAAATGTTTTGCATTACATCACGGCCAGTTGCTGTTCCACCAACTTCTTTAACTTGATTAGTTTCTTTCATTAGCCTTTCTGGAGAAGTGAAACATTTTTTTGGGGGGGCGGGGTTCTTGGGTTTCACCAACCCTACCAGCAGCAAAACATTGGATGCCAACTTAAAACATTTGAGAATAGCAACAATGTGGTGAAGGTTATGACACGATTCTCCACATGCCCATCCACTGACCCCAACCTCCACTCACTTCCTCTGTGCTTCACAAAGAAAAGTGGCTGCTGCAACCCCTGCTTTAGTTTACATACAGACATCCAAAAGTCCTGTGTTACAGCGGTCCCCAACCACCGGGCCGCGGACCGGTACTGGGCCGTGGGTCATTTGGTACTGGGCCGCACAGATAGAATAAAAACGTTTTATTGGTTTATTTTTATTTCCAGCGGAGTCTGCAGGGTGTTTTATTTTGAAACATGACTAGCTTGTCTTCCCGTCACTTCCATTTGTGTTCGTTTCCCGCACTTGACTGTCAGTTTTTATGCCCGGCTGCTAAACGAAGCCGTCAGTCAAAAACAAACGTCTCAGGAGAGCTGCTTTGGAAAGTGGGAGAGACTTGATACTGAGACAGAGAAAAAGTAAACATTTTAAGCAATAAAAACTAATTTTATTTATTTATGAAACTTTTTAATAGAAAAAAAAACTATTATTATTTGTTAGGTGCGCAATGACCGGTCCGTAGAAAAATTTCTTGCTTAAAACCGGTCCGTGGTGCAAAAAAGGTTGAAGACCGCTACTGTATTATATAAAAGCTGGTCTTTCTTCCACCAACTTAACTATTATAACACTGGACATTTAAAAAAAAAAAAATCTTGCGTCATGAAACAATTAAGCATTGCGCAGTGTGGTTGAGGTTCTCTTATGTGCCACATGCCCCTCCACCAACCCCAACCTCCACACCCTTCCTTTCTGCTCCACTTCCATCATGCCCAAGGACTGGAGGTAAAGCACGAGGTACAAATTCGTCTTATATGCATGTATCTTGTAATTCCAAGGTATTCTGGGCTGAATTGCTCAACGTTTAACTCAATTAGATTTACTTCCCAAAGAAGTAAAACATGTTTCTTGGGTTTCTCCAACTTTGCAGTCAAACAAGAACGTCCATCCCACAAAACCCTGGATACCAACAATTTTAAAATTCTGGCTTCATGAAATATTTGAATATGGCAGCAGCGTGGTTTAGGACATAAAAATATGGTTTGATGCGCCACACGCCCAACTTCCACACCCTGTCTTTCCGCTTCACTTCATGCCATGCACAGTCCTTTCTGCACAGGTTCTGGAAGTCACGCATGAGGCACGGATTTGTCCAACATGGATTGTAATTCCAAGGCACACTGGATTAAATAAATGTGCTTGAGGGCACCACATCGCTCCTGCATTCTGTGCACCGAGTACAGTTTCTGTATGCGGGGATGCAAACTCCTGTTGCATGACCTGCAAGCACCCAGTTAAATCCCAAGCTGCTGGATCCCCGTTAACGGCTCGTGAATATGCTACTTTTAATCACAAAACAGAAATAATAACGATGCTAAAACTAGATTTTCACACTCCGGTTTTAGGACCTTTAAGACAGGACCTTAAGCTCAGGTACTAAAATGAGAATCACCTTTTAGGCTGTTTAGCTGTTATAGGGCTTTAATGCCTACTCGCAAATTTCAATTACTTGGTTGAAACGCATTAACACCTGGACCTTTTGGGGCCCCTTGAGTTCTTGTTAACAGGGCAGTTGTCCACTTTGCACAGATGGTAATTAACTTTACCTGGAATTTACTATCTGTACTCTAAGATAAGTCTCTCCAGCATCTAGTAAAGCGCTTGTCTTTCTCTGTTACACGTCAAACAGTTGAGCAAAACCCTCTGCTGTCTAAAAAGAAACCCAACGTTTTCTGGCTCCTCCTGTCTATTCTCACTGCTTGCCACCCGGCTGACCTCAGGCGAATATTACTTGCCGACCCTGATTATAAGACTACCTCATTTCCCAATTCCCCGTGAATTACAGCAATATGAAAAACCCACATTTGTATATTGTCTGTGAGTCACATACTCTCCTTTGTCAGGGTTTGAAGCAGCCGGAATCATTTTCTCTGACAGTTACTATTCAGAATGTCTTTTTGAACTCGTCATCTGTCACAGGCGTAATTCTTGGCCGTTTGACAAATTTCCTCCTGGTTCGTTTCCGCAGTAAAGATGTTGGGAAACTCTATGAACTACAGTTGTCAAAAAATCGATTTCCTCCGTGGCAGTAAAACATGTTACTCGAGCCTTCCCTGAAAGATAAGCAGGTACTGTTGGGGCTGATTAACCCCGAATGACTATAAACTGACTGAAACAGTGTTTAGCAATGGCGGGTTGCTTTGCAAAGACAATTTAGACCAGTAAGTAGTATCAAAACAGCAGTAGATGGTATCAGTTCCTTATGGATGGCATTATGGAGACAAATATTAGTGGATGCCCATGACCAATTTCTACCACAATCTCTACTAATGCTTGCTTTTTGCCTCTTTAGGGGCATTTTTTTCTACTTAAGATGTGTCACAGATGATTATCTTATTGGGTTTCGCACAATCGCTGTAGTCGTGGTATTGTATCGTGATATAGTATATAGTTCTATATGTGTCTTAGATCAATCTAATGCAAGGAAATAGGAAATATTACGTAGATTGTATTGGAATATGTTGACATTTTTTAATATGTAACCGAAACCGCAATCTTTCCCCCAATCATAGACGAAATCCTGTGTTTCGTTATCAGCCAAAGTGTATTTCCACCAAATATATGGTGGAGAAATGATCAGTATGCAAGCCTCATTTTTAAGGAGACATGTTTAACTAGCCCTGGTTGAAAAACGTGCCCAAAACGAACATAATTGCGATAAATACTGGGCCGCAGTAATTATAAAACCGACTCACGACGGCGGCAAAGTAACCACACCTGGACGAGCACACATTGATCCACACATGCACACACTCGGGGGAAAAAATGTGCCCAACCACTCGAACAATAAGTGGCACATCACACACACTTATAGGTCAGGGAGAGTGAGACGTCGCGGATTAATTAGAAAAGCAATGGGTGAACTTTTTCAGTCTGTGCTCTAAAGCTTAATGATTTAAAGCTTAAATGAATGGCCTAATGATTAAGTCAGAGAGGGAATGAGGGAGAGAGAGGGACAGAAACAAAAGCAGCTGTCTCGGAAAATGAGTGAGGGAGAGTATATGGAGAGGAAGATAAGGGAAGGGGATAAAGAACAAGATTGAAAATGGGATGAGAGGGAGAAAGAGTGGGACAAAGACGGCGGACATAAATCAAGAAGGGAGCAAGAGAGGGAGGGGAGACGACACTTTGGCAAAGCAAAAAGGAAAAGGCACCCTTGGGGGATTGTTGTTTTTTTTTTTTGCAATAAAACAGACAAAAGATGTGGAGACCAAAAGACAAGCAAAGGTAGACGTTAAAGAGACGGAGAGGCACCGGTGAGACGGGCCTGACCTGGATCAGAGCGTAAAAACCACTGAACACCAGCTGAACTTACTGGTCCGGTTCCAGGAGTAAATAAAAAATCCATTCCTAAAGTGTACTGTAACCTTGCCAACAAGTCATCTGGAACAAAACAGAAAACTACAAAAAGAGTCATACGGGTGATTTCTAATCTTGCCTCCCCATTGGCAATATGGCATCATATCTCTGTGCTTTTTAAAACCTTCCATGCGAACATAGTCTTGGCTTCCGTGGTTAGGATTTAGTTATGTTAAGGCGTAGTTGCTTAACGTCAGAGCAAGTTTCCCCTCTCATCTGAAATGGCTCTTCAAGTAGTCTCATGCATTTAAGCTCATGTTTGGTTGTTGTCGATCCATATGTGATCCATTGACCCACCCGGTCATCACGTGGCACCTTCAAAGTCACGTGATCTGAGGTGGGAATGTGCGCGTTAAGCTGTTGAGCTCGATCGCGGCGCTGCATTTTAATCTATCTTCTCTGGTTCAAAATGTGTCCATCGTCGTCCTCAAATAACTCTCCCTTGTGTTTAAGTGCCCGGGAAACATCCACCAGTCAGAAGTGACAAATGGTTTTGGATGAGAGGTGAAACCAGAAGCCCAGTTTCTTTCATTTCAACACATACATCATCATCATCTGAATAGCTGAGAATCCTCAGACGTAGAACCCAGTCTGATATTTGGGACGGCAGGGTTACTGTGTTGGCTGGAGATTACCAGTGTTTCAAGGTTTAGTTTCACAAAGACTGATTTGGACTATTTCTTAAATCTAGCTTTTTGTAGTTAGACATCTCAATGATCAATATTCTCTAGCTGTTGACAGTCTTAACCCTCCTGTTTTGACATTGGACAGCAGTAAAAAAAAAACCTTAAAAGAATTCTTTTAGCCTGAAATTGTGACCCAAAATATACCAAAATGAAAATATTCTGAAATGTTGTACTCTTGTACAGGTGCTACAAATGTTTGTACACTGAGGCTGTTTCAGGTATCCACTGAGATGGATTTTAGATCTACCAGAGTAGGTCAAATCAAGAAAAATGATTGTTTATGGGGAATCTTTTAACTGTGAAACAATACAGGCCATGTTTAATGTGTATCTCTCACTTATATGTGTTAATGTGACATAGGCTATTTAGACATTCTAAATAGATCTGTAGTTTAAAATTTGGTATAGACACCTACTACTATGAGGGAATTCTTGACAGGAATTCTTTACAGCATGATCCGGGTCAAAACTGATCTGAACCATATTGTGAGGGCAGAAAATATTAACAGTATGTAAGGGTTAAATAGGACAAATTTGCTGTAATTGCTAAATATATTCGGATGGTTTTTAGGAAATTGGGTTACTCTTTAGGCTTACAATTGTCTAACTTTCAAACTTTAAAAACATTATCATGCTGTAAGTGCTACAACCAGGAATTTTATAGGTAGAGTGAAGATTGTAGGAAAACAAGAGAAACATGTTTCCAATATTGGGATTTACCTGAATGTGGAACAGGTAACCATCATGGTTTCTAGTGTGCATGTGTTTATCTTTCCGTACCATGATTGTAGCACTTATAGAAATGCGTGCAAGTCCACAGTTTGCAGCGGAAACCCCCGATTTGGACGATATCAGCCCATTAAATTGCCGTAATCATCGCACCTTATCCACGTAGATATGAGCCAGCAGGGACCTTTTAGACCTCCATGAATTAGCTTTATGAGTATCAGAGTAGTGAATGGATCTGTGTTATTGTGTGTGCATGCAGTTTTCTTATGCATCCACAAATTACTGCAATTATCAACACATTTTTCACATTTCAGTTTTGCTCCTGTTTGGTTTTCCTGTCAGGTAAAATAGTTTAGATCAGCTTTTCTCCACTTTTTTGCTTAAATGCAGCTCTTCTGTCTCAAATCTAAGCAATTACTTCTGTGAGCGCGGTGCTGTCATGAACATTAAAAGTGATAGGTAGAGTCACATGAAAGGAAAAACAGATACAAAAGATGCAGGATATTCCATTGTAAGCCAATGGTAGTTCTGTGTGTGTGTCTTGATGCCATTGTTGTGTTTAAGTCACAGAGATTAGCTTAATTGAAGCTTTGAATGTTATAATATCACATTTCCCTGTTTGTGCTCACACAGAAATGGTTTGATTTCAATGGAAAAGCAGGTGAATCACAGCCAGCTGCAGTTCTGTTCTCCTCAGCTTTCTATTCCGCCTACCTCTGTTCGTGTGGGGGGGCATTGATCTCTTTTCTGGAGTACAGTCTGACACATCACAATCCGATTTTCACACGTGTTAACTCCATCTTCCCTTACCGCGCACTTATTCCGCCAGTAGACTTGTCTCGGCCTCTCCTCTCCCTCCTCCGGTCCAGCCCTAACTTTTGTCATTTTAATTACAACCAAAATCATGTCTAAACTGGGAGTCTGGTAAACTTTCAGCAGGATTGCACTTCATCACTTTTGTCAGTATTGATTTTCCTAAAAGCTGAAGTTGGACTGCAGCGAGAGGAGAGAGAGAGAGAGAGGGAGAGATCGAACGGGGAAGAAGGAGAAGCAGTTTGTTTTGAAGGCGTCCCGCCCCTTTCTCTCTCTCCATCCTATGAGGGATGAGGCTGCTGGTGGTTTGGAGATGATTGATGGTCCTTGTAAATGTGGCCATTACCATATAGGCTCTCCCCGCCTTTATCCCCATTATTCACTGTCATCTGAGGCCACTGCGAGCCCCTAGTTTTATGCAATTTAGCGGCACACTTAATGTGAAATATGAAAATATGAGAACGCACGTGGTACTTCCTCATCCCGATTCCAGATGTTTCTGCTTTTGAGAGAAGCGTAAACACAGGGAGGGAAAAAAATTTCATTGTGATTTGAAAAAAAGAAAAATCTACATATCATCCTCCACTTGTTCTCATTTCAATACAGGATATGTTATTGCTTTTGTGGCTGCCGTCGAGCGTTTACCATTGAACGCAATAAATGCTGGGAGATGAAATACTAGCAGTTGTAAAATCCATATGTCCATGGATTAATAGCTTCGGGCTCTCGTGCTAGTGGTGAGAAAGACAATATTAGAGTCAGTGGGGAGTAACAAGCTTATTAACTGCCGAGAAAAGCCGAGAAGTGTTTCTGGGACTAGTGTGCAGAAGCATGGCATGTTAAGTAGCAGCGACCAAGCAGGAATTTGCCCACAGTGCTATATTTGATCAAAAAAATTCGACTGAAATGACCTTTGATCGCTGGCTGAAGAAAGAACCAAGATGACCTGAAGTAGAGGTTGATTTTTAGCCACACACACACAAAAACAATCAGAATAACAGTGCAAAAGAGATGAATACGCTCCGAGTTTGTGGACGAAGGTGCGTGCATGCCCTTGTGTTGTGCAGTGGCAACAGCGCAGGCACAGACCGGAAAGATTACACTGTTTTGCTGCATGAACAGCATGCAGCTGTAAATTACTGCTGCTCTGTTGCTCAGCCTCGAGGAGTAATTACTTGAGAAATTCAACTGTGCTTTGTTTCCACCTGTCACGCAGCACAAAGAACAATCTGTCAGGGAGTTGAGTTACAGTAGCTGCTTCAGGTACAATATGGATAGAAAACAGCGCTAATTTCGATTTGGAGTGTTTATTTTAATCAGATTTTTGTTGGTTTCAGCTTCGTCCGAAAAAAAAATGACAATTGTAGTCTTGTTTTTGCTGATGTTGTTGGTTTGTTTTTAATCTTGTTGCACAAGGTTAGTAGAAAAGGTTCGCAAACACACACTGTCCATGTCATTCACCTCCGCAGCAACACTGTAACATTGACTCTCCTCAATAAATCCAGCGAGCAATTCCAAACTCTGGCTGTCTGACCTGAGATGCTCTTTGTCATTCCTGCTCATGTGACAATACCACAGCTAGCTTAAATACTGCTTTTGGTTTAACTTGATGGGAGGGAGACAACCCCATATGTTGTTTGTGCTGGCAGTATATCATAAACCATAATTAAAGTAAGAATATGCAAGACATTATTTGTAGCATAGCAGCTCCCTTGTGTGTGCTGTAATTCGAGATTCAGGTTTATTTTGGCAGCCAGTGCATGTGGGTGCACCCTACGCTTATAAAGGGTGACCTCCAGCACTGCACTGTTAAAGCAAAAGTACAATCTAGCAATCAGCAGGTGCCTCAAAAACCAAAGAATTTAAAAAATAAAGGAATTAGTTTAGCAGAGTAGCAGAGTGTTAGAGTCTCTACTACTGCTTCCACGCTCGTGTCTGTCCTGCTCCGGTCTTTTTGTCTCTGTTTCCACACATGGGGTCTGCTCCAGTTCAAACAAACATAAGCAGAGAAGAAGAAAGAGATGAAGTGAAGGTGACATTGCTCAAACTGACAACTTGTTGCGACCATTCAGTGTATTTTACAACACTAGCATGGGCTAATTGTTGTGGCTGAATTACTTTTGTTGTCTCTTGTGTACACAACTTTTCTGGTTGTAAATGAAAGTGAGTGGATGGGGGAGGTGTTGCTGGCATATTGTACATCCTAAAGTTGTGAATGTTGCTCACAGAACTTTTATTTGTGACCTCTGATGACAGAAAAACCCTCACCGAAACCACATTTAAACTGAGAAATAGCCAATATAGATATGTAACTGAATATAAGATGCTATTATGAAGCAGATAGATCAACTCCTCAACAATATTAGTTTACTTTTCATTTAGTTTTTGTTGTCGAAAGCAGCTTTGATAGCATTCATTTAGAGACTTGCAGGAAGAGTTCTAGTGTTATAATGCAAACAGCCAGTAATAACATCGAGATATTCTTCCGAAAAACAAATCAAACTGTCAATCTGCAGCTTCGATCTTGCTCCATACCAGCAAGTTGGACTTTGAAGACTAAATAGAGAAGTAGGCTTTTTTTTTTTTTCCCCTTCTCCCCAGAGTCCAAGCTTCCTTCATGTTTGAACATGTGAAAGGTGATGTAAAAATCACTTCAAACATGTTTATCTTCTTCAGCGCATCCACAGGGAAGCGGACCCTTTGAATGATCCACAGGCTTCTGGTTGCATCACTCCTTACTGCAACGGGGAGAAACGGTCTGTGTTCTCCATACAAACAGAGCATTATATAATACGGCACGCTCGTTCTCTTTTTGAAGTTAGTGTAGAAGAAATGCACTCACTTGGTTCTAGATCATTAGGTGCATCCAGCTAAAACTTACAGTCCTGCACAGTTTTAGAGGCAGCTGTGTGAAGGCATAGTTTGTGGTGTGTGTGGAGAAAAGGGTGGTGAAAATGAGAGAACCACCACCAGAAACAAAAAAGTATGACTGGTATTGCTATTTAATGCTGCACCGGCAGCCCATGCAATCCGCTTGTTTGGATTTATTGATGCATGAAGCTCCCTTCCAGTGCCTTTTTAAAAAAAAAGTTCTAATCCCTCCAAACCCCCAAACTTTAAGCGAACCACAATGACCATAATTCATCAGCTGCACATCTGCGCTCCCCGGAGTTCGACTGCGCCGCCGCTGACACAAACCGAACAAGAGAGCGTTTAAGAAAACGTCTCGGCAAAACAGATGGAAGTGTAATAATCAGCTATCGTCGCGGCGCCATCACCTTCAAGTGGTTTGACAGACTTTAGTGTGTGAAGGGGGGGAAAAAAAAAAAAGAATTACAGCGCTCGCTAAATGAAACATCAGTAGCAAGTCGTCATTGTGCATCCCAGTGCAGCTGAAGTGAACTGAATACCTGTGGGAAACACATTTAAATGCTTAGTGGTACAATCATAGACTCTCTTTTCTTCACCACGTCTGCCTTTTCTTGTCCCCAATACCTCTAAACTCCTCTTCCTGCCTTCTCCCCTTCCTCTGAGTGACAGTCTGTCATTCAGCTGTCTCTGTTTGTGCTGCTCCTCCTTCCTCCTGTTCTCACTGCGTCAGTCGTTCACTATTTTTAAAGAGCAAAAGTAAGGGCTTCCCTGCAGATTAGGTATGCAGTTTCTTTGGGATGAGATGAGGCGGAGGGGGGGGAGAAAGTAGCTGGGCGAGAGAAAGAGGGAAGAGAGCAAAGATGGGGGAAGGAAATTAAAGGACTGAAGGGAGAGATAAGAAGAAGTGAAGCAGAGGGGAACGGGAGGAAGAATGAAAGAGAAATTAAACAGACAGCAAAGTTAAAGCGAAATGAACATGAAACTTTAAGATAACATGTTTCAGAACCTCTGTATGTTTTCTAAAAACATTCCACAAGGCTAAAAGTGTCCTGATCAAGGCAATTTTGAACAGATTGGAATCAACACCAAGCTAAGTCAAACCTTTTCTTTATGTCAGCTGCTACACAGGTGTCATAGATTTAAACCATTTTCTCAATAAATGCCATATAGTCAGTTCACAGCTGACAATTTTATACTACAATTTGAGTACAACGGGGTATTTTCCTGATGCTAATATTGCTGTTTTGAGTCACAGGCTGCTGTGCCACTGAGATTTAGGAATATTATTGTAGTTGATTCTGGTTTGATTTGCCACATGTGCACTCGTTGGAGGTCATTGAGTCGACTTTATCACGCCCCTGTACTGGCTAAACCCCAACAATGCTCTTTGCTTGTCAACACAGAAGTGCTCACCTCCTCTAGTCACTACAGTATCAAACACTAGGGCTACGTTCAGAACTTCATACGACCCAAAAGTGTCCCGAAGAGGACACAACGACATCACACGCAGTGAGCGTGCTCAGTGTTGATGGTAACGGTGGAGTGTATCTTGAGATTTTAAAATTGTTGTCCACCCGGAGCCAGTACATTTACAATGTAGACGTTTTAAGGAGAAGATTATAAAGGAAGAGAGCCAGGTTTTGTTGGTTCTTTCCCCGCTCCTGCCTACTTGAATACAGAATAGTGACGTGTATCAATGGCGTGTAGGTCGGATAAATGCGACCTGGCCATTCAGGAGGACGCCACATGGCAAAAGATCAGACACAGATCGGATTTAGGACCACAGATCCAAGTGACCTGGGTCGCATTTGAAAAAAATCTGATCTGTGTTGTTCAGACTGTCATGAAAAGATCAGATACAGGTCACATAGGGGTCACTTTAGCCTGCTGTAGCCTCAGATGGTCCAAATGGTTCTGCAGTTAATCTACAATACTTGAAGTGTGTATTATGTGGGGAAGTGGTACCAAGTATTGAAAAATGCAAAATATTAAATGACTCAAATCAGATTGGGAGCATAGGGCACCTTTAACTGATGCAACAAAAAAAAAGGATAAAGACTTATAATAATGAATAAATAAAACACTCGACGCTAACATTTGCTAACATCATCAAAATCCAAATGCCCTTCCACCCTCCACTCCCTCAACTTCTGCCTTCCTACATAAAGGACGAACTTCTTTCTGCGCTGCCGCTAAACGCCGGACGTAAATCTCACAGTCTACCAATATTGATGTTATTCCAGGGCAAGACTGTAAACGGTGAGAGGACACTCGAGAGGAGAAAGACACCGAGAACAAGACTGAAATATTTCTGCTGTGTGTGTCAGCTGTGTTTGTGTGACGACAGACAGACGTGGTCCTTGGCAGACGGTCTCTGCTTCTTCAGCCAAGTCCGTTCTATCGGAGGTGTCTAACGCACACTGACACACACAATAGGAATTGCAGTGTGTAATGGGGGTGAAAATAACACTCGCTGCTGCCCAGTTGTCATCTGACTTGAAGTATCAAGCAGCCGGAGGGTTCAGGGTGACTTTAATGGTTGAGATTCTTAATAAGTGGAAATTAATCCTACTCTTTATTAAGGTCACTCCATAATTGGCGTTGAATGTCTGCGGGATTATGAGCACAAATCCTCCTCGTACATAAACACACACACACCAACACATGCTCTTGTGCTGTAGGATATGATTCACATTCTATTGACTAATGCAGGATTCATTCTAATGTCACAGTGCGTCTGCTGTCCACACAAGTACAATTTGACTTCAGTCCCATGGTCTTAATGCCATTTAAGAGGCTTTTCCACACTGCCAAGAATAAAACTCAGAGGGAAACTCTGAGCAGTTCTAATTTTTGGACATTTTTAAAGCGTAAAAATGGTAAAAAATCGACAGCTTTAATCCAAAATGTCAGTGCGAGCTTTCACAAAGCCTCCCTCGGTTCAGCCCGAGCTTTGGTGAACAAGCCCAGTGTTTTAACCCCAAGCACCTGGCCCTTGGTGCCGTTAGAAGGAAAACTCCAGCTGCACAAGGTTCCCAGGAGCAGTACATATTTACAATACTGTGTCAGAGTTGCTGTTTAAGGGGTCAACACATTCATTTCACACATCAAGGTCGGCTTATCCCTCATGAGGAGTACTACTCAGCCTGTAAAAATAGCTGTTCAGTGTCTTCTTTGGTGCTGCAGCAAGCTTTCTAATGCTATCATAGTAAGCTGAATCATGGCTGCAAATTTATAAGGAGGTATGGAGAACAGATGTAGGGAGAAGATGCTATCAAGCTGTAGCTTTTCCCACACTAGAGATTGAGTGTGCTTTTACACATAACCAGATAAAGGTGATGTATGGAACATATGGAACCACTGGATGTGGTTAAAGCACCAGCATCTCAGAGCAAAACAAATGGACACATTGGCCACATATGGACCATTATGGTAAGCAGATGGTTTTAGCATAACAGAGAAAGTGAAGTAGAAGCAGAGAAGAACAGCTAAACAGCAGTAGAGACTCCTACAGTGTAGATAGTTACTCAGTTTCTGTGAGGGCAACAGTTTCAAAGGGAGGGACTCACATACATGAAGGCCGGCTACAAACTTCGCGATTTTAGCAATCTTAGAGGTTCACAGCTAGCTATGCTGTACGACATGAATCTAATAAACTTTGGGCACGACATGAAAGTTGCTGTGTTGATTACAAGATGAAAACGCAAGCCGAATCGCAGCCTACGATGTACGTGAGTCGACGTGAATGCACAAAAATAAAACGTCATAAGCGTGCACCATCCATCCACGAAAAACAAACTAGTGAAGCATGAATGGAGCCCTCAGCCTTGTGGCCATAATGTGTTTGGAGAGAAATTCCCAAAAAAGGAAAACGCGGCCATGGCCAGGCCAACTTGGGATGCCAATTTTGC
Organism: Stegastes partitus; assembly: GCF_000690725.1. NCBI lineage: Eukaryota > Metazoa > Chordata > Actinopteri > Pomacentridae > Stegastes > Stegastes partitus. The sequence continues at coordinate 116,419 of NW_007578038.1, read as the reverse complement.
AAAGGAAGCTGGTGTCGCACTGATCAGTACATCATTTCATACTGCATTTCTATTGGTTAGTTGACGTAGGTCGCAGTAGTCACACTGTGAGATGATCGCACCCAAATTTCTTACACTGTCAGAGTTTTATCGCAGGTTGTCTTTGGTTGCAAGACCATGACAACAGCTGTCCTTGAACCTGTCTCACAGTGCGACGTAGGACCACCGATTTAGAGCCAAGACCGAAGATATCGCCAAGATTCTCTCATGATTGTTATCTTTTGTCTGGGACAGCCGAATATCATGTAGCAGGCTTAACATGTAGGTGTGGCTGTATCGGCTGCCTAAAGCCAAAACATAGAAGCTTGGATTATAATGCACACAATGTGTGTGACTTCTTTTTCTGCTAAGGATGATATTGTGCCAGTATATCTTTACATATAAAATGGCTGTGTGCCACTATATTAATTCAGCATTTATGCACTTTTAAAAGGTCCATGTGCCTAGTTTGTTCATGTAGACTGGCTGGACCAAACAACAAGACGCAATTTTAATATACTATGGTGCAGTTCCTTTGTGGTCTGAAAGAAAATGGACCAAACACAGTAAATTGTTTAGCTTTGCATAAATTCAAGAGCAAAATCACCAATGAATCCATCTGCTGTTTGTGAACCGTTTGGGCAGTAATCTTGTACATGATGTGCATTAGCTAGTTAGCATCAATAACTTAGTCATCATTCTTAACGCATGTGGGTGCGGTAACATGCACCCTACAGTAGTAATACTGCACACGTTAGTTTTATGTGAGCTCTTTATAGCACCAGTGAGGCTGTATTTGATTTTCTTATGTGGGTTCCGATGATGCACTAATGATGCAGAGTGACGTCATGAAAACAGTCCCATTAGTTCGTGTGTTTACCTCTGCAGTCTTTGCTCATGCATAGAAAAAAGTCTGAAACTGAACTGCAACAATCTTATATTCTTTTTTCCTTTGGTACAGATTAAACAAAAACAAAGAACAGAATGGCCAGACCGTTCTCTAGCTCTGACAGTGTAGAATGGTCTGACTGCGTCTCATTATTGTTCTGCAATAGAAGAACAGAACAGTCTGGCTCATTTGTATTGCTTTAAACCCATTACAGTTGTGTTGGATGGGGTTAAAAGATGGTGTCCCCTCAGAGTACTGATGTGGGAATTGTTTTGGTGGAACATTAACATGCAGGGAGGCGAGTTTCCAGTGTTGTAGGTCTACCTGTTTGGAGGTTGTTGTTTCCTGTAGTGAAGGGAAGCGGAGGGGAAAGTTGCGAAAAAGGCGAGGAAAATGAAATCTGCTTCCAACAGACGCAGTGAAAAATCATCAAGAACACTTGTATATACAATAAAAATAGAACATCTTACCAGACTTGTAGGACTATTTGTTTCTCACATACAGTGCTGTCTATCTTTGCTTCTTTTGACTCCAGCGAGGGAATCATAAAGCAGAGGATTAGTTGAGGCAGAGAAGTGAAGTCATGCTTGCATTAGCTGATTGGCATCATCCTGCCTCCACTTCATTAATGCTTTTACAATTACTTGCTTATTCATGAGCTGCTTGGCTAGCAGCTGTCTGGAACCTTCCAGTCATCTTCCTACAGGTGTACGGCGTGGTCATTATAACCTGACAGCTCTCGCTATTACACCGCCGATACAATTAAGCTGACATTCACTGCTGCTTACAGCTTCCGTCGGCAAACTACCCTCCTCTTTATGGCTTTTTTGTTGCTGATTTAATGCAGATTTAATGTTCATGTATGTGTTTATTAAGAAACGGCTCCGTCTCCCAGCAGGATATGCACTGCTGCTCAGATTCTTTGAGCGCTCCCTCAAAGTACAAAATCTTTTCTACCAAATCCAACTGCATAACCATTTGGGTCATTCTCCTGTTTCTAACTGAACTGAAACTGACTTTACTAGGCCATCTCAGTGTGCATGTAGGATACAAGTTTGCAAATTCTGCCCAGATCTAGTTTTACTTCATCATTACTAGAAATACAAACTCTAAACTGGACTCCACTGAAACAGATTCAGCATGTTCTTCCCTAATAAGGCCACACAGTTAATCTCAGTCGCATGTTTTGCTTCCTGCGATTAAAAGAACATGATATGGATGACATTCATGTCGATGCTGATGTTTGAAGGGTATACGAGGTGAAGAGGTAGTCTCTTGAAACGGATGATCATCTGTTGTTTGGCGGTGTATTGGATCAAACAATATTTAAAGAGTACAAGAGACTTTTGGTTGTGCTGCAAAGCAACAAGATTAACTTGTTCAACCACCTGAAGAAGGCAAACTGCAGTAAAGGCCTATCCTCACTCAATCCCCATCTTTTGCCAGCGTCAGCTCAGATACCATGACCATAATGCACAACTCTGTTAGTTTAAATGTGGATAAAAAACATTGGTACAACTTTATTTCTGTATCCCGTCGAGGAGATGAAGAGGAACCAGTTTGTCGTACATTAGCAAGAATTTAGCGCAACATGAACGTTAAAGCTTTAATTAAAGTTTGCTTAACTGAAGTTGCTTTATTTGAAGTCCAGTAAAAATATTTTATCCCCAGAATCAGTGAATAATCGTTACAAATAACTGTGATCTCAATATCGTTCACAATAATCATTATTATGACTTTGGCTATATTCATGATACCCTACTCAGAAGTGGCATGTCTTAGCAGTTAGTAGCCAGATTGCCATTTTAATGACTCTTTGACCTTGTGTCATGGTAATAAAACAAACGCATTCCTCGATTAGCTTCATTGTCCGCAGAAGATACTTCTCTGGTAAACAACTACAACAAATCTTTCTAATGGCCAGCAGGGGGCGACTGCTCTGCAAAATGCAGCCTGATTATATAGATGAGAAAACGACTCTACTTCTCACTTGATTTGCGACCTCAGTGAACATTTTCCTCATGAATTTATGGTTTCGCTTGTTTCAAATTTACTTCAATACAACCTGATGTTAATTTTGGAAATTATTTACAGTCAAATCGACAATAAATCTGCTCCAACATGGCCAGAATATGGCGTATTGTCTGGGGTTACAGTCGACAGAGCTACAGATAAGTTTCACGTGGTCAAAATTCTAAGTCAAGATATCTGCAGTTCCATTTTGACTGGGAAAATATATCTGTACCATTCAAACTAAATCAAGATGTTGAAAATCGACAATGTAGATATTGTGAATTGAGCAGAATGAAAGATGTTTCGATGACCTTTCCTGCTGGTACAGTAAAACAAACACATTCCTCGATCAACTTCATTGTTCCCACAAGACAACTTTTTCTAGAGCCACCATTTGGCCAACGTTTTTGCTTGGCCTTAATATGTACAACAAATCTTTTTCATTGACGCTGTGTTGAAATTGAACGGACAGGATTTCAACCTTTGGGCAGCGCATCCATCACTTTGAAAGGCGTTTTTTAAAAGCAGCCATAGAGTGAAGTGAACTACAGCAGGGCTACAACCCACAGAAATATAGCTTCACTTCTTTGACTTTTTTTTTTTTAGTAGAAAACTCATTTCTAAAAACTACTACCTGTATTTAGTCTCACATTGTAGCCATCGTTTATCTTATTCTGCATTGTCACTCTGGATCTGTGTGTGCATTTAAACCCTGGGTTTAACCAACAGCTCGCCTCAGGTGTGACTCAAGGCGGTTTCTCCTGCTTTTAGCCGAGGAGAAGCATTTGTAAGAGGCGATGTGTGCGAACACCATAGTCTCGCACGTCCTTGCCGCCAAGCAGCTCTGAACGTTTTGGATCACAGCATCGTTACCAAACAGAGCTGCACGGAGGCGGAGTCACGCTAAAGGCCAGCCCTCCTCTGCGTGCGTTTGTTGCTCTGCTCGCCGCTGTGGCAGATGTGTTAAGCAGCACATGGCCTGGTGTGTGGTCTGGGGCTTAATTTGAGATTAACACTCAGGATATTACAGATTACCACACTCCTCGTTTGACCTTCTGCGTCTAGTCGGCCAGGGATGGATGGATGAGCTTTTATCTTTTAGTAGTTACAGCGACTCCGCTTTGCTACGGAGGCCATGAACGGCTTCCAGAAGTTGTGTCACGCTGTCGGCATGGAAGCGAGGATTACACCCCTGGAATTCTTTCGACTAATTCGGACTGCGTGGGTTTAAAATCTAAAATGTAATCAGCTTCGATTAAACTATTTCCGGAGGTTCGTGGACGGATGTGTCGGATTACTTTCACATTTTATAACCTGCAAAATTCAATGTCAGCTCGTCCTCAATTTAATTAGACATTGAGAGTGATGATTCCAAACTGTAGTGATCGCTGTGAAAAAGAGAAAATAATCACAAAGTAAACTATTTCAACACTGTATTGCACTGATTTTGTTGACAAGTGTTTGACAAATTGGCCTGTTGCATTAAAACCAAACTTGTTCTGCATTGTAATTCTGCATAATTAATGATGCATGCTTCTTTTTTTGTAACTGTTGGGCTATTGTGTGGTTTCCAGCATCAATGGTTGCTCAGCTGCAGCTCCACTTAACATGTGTTGGCTTCTCTCCTGCTCTCTGTGCTCGCGTATACTGTCTTTCAATACAGCTGAGTTCTCCTAAAAGCTGTTGTTCTTTACACATTTTCCTGTTTCTGTTGTCAGACAATGGAATTTACGAAAAATAGGGACTGAAATGTGGCTCGTTAAGGCTACGTTAAGCTGCTCTGCATCGCCAAAATTCAGATTTAGAGACATCAAGCGACAAACTCACCATACACATGAGATAAACGCAACAGCTCTTGTGAATTCAGCTACGTTTACATTGAATGTGAAGCTACTAAAAGTCAAAGATTCATTACACACTAAGGAAAACAGGAGTTGCTTTAGCTGTACTGTGGTGGTTAAAGATCCACTGTGTCCATGTTGCATTTTGTTGAATATACAGACCACTTTGTTAGGGGTTCAATGCAGACATGGACTTCTTTTGGCTCTGCACGACTTAAATATTAATCAATTTTCTAAATGTATTTCCATCACGATGCAGTTTAACTGTATAGTTTTGCATTTTCATATGTGAACTTTTGATTACATTTTTTATTACAGGCTGCATTATACGACATACAGCTTGTCAGAACAAAATGAACTCAATTGGCATGCTCATTTTCTGTTTTCTCAAAGAAAATTAGATGTTTAGATGAATAATTAGTAGTACAGTTGTTTGTAGCAGTTCTATTTCTCTTTCATAAACATGCCATGAACACAGAACAAAAATGCTCCATTGGGTGCAAACACAACAGCTGTTGTTCCATGAGCCGTCTTACTTTATGTATGCGCAAAACTAAGCTGCTGCAGTGGCTAATAAACAAAATTATAATTAGAACATTGCAGCTGTGATAGAAGCATGAAGAATCTAAATATAGACACATATGACTTGATGAATTTACATATGGGGAGGTATGGCATGGAAGATAATGTGTGCACAGTTTGACTAATGCAGTCAAAAGCATTAGTCGGGGAGAGACCAGTGTTAAACATGACGTTTTTACACATTAAGAGAGCTGTAAGAGAACGCTGTTATATCTTGTTGATGGATCTGGAAGCTCTATATGCTGAAAAACTCTAAAATAAAGTTTATTCAAAGAAAATGAAGATAGTTATTTATGTTACATCATCATTTTCCGTGTACTTCAGGGACAATTTAAATGAGCGAGCCTCCATCAGTCTCTCTCTCTCTCTCACTCACACACACACACACACACACACACACACACACGCACACTCCTGCTGTCAACTGAGGGCCAACTGCCAGCTGCCCCCGTACTTCTCTGTCCTCATCCATATTTGATGCGTCTCATTAAAACTTGATTGTGGAAACACTTCAGCATTCTGACATTCCTTCTGATCCACTATTTAGTCTCCCTCAGCACTTCGGAGTGAAAGAGCCCCCCTCAGTCATGCATGAGCGGCCTTCAGGAAAGAAACACACCACACGAGGGTGGATGAAGACATGCCAACTTATCTCTAGTGCGGTGGCGGATATAAAAAAAAAAAACGCCCCGATTGGCTCACCGGAACACAAATAGTAGTCTGGTGCCTCCGAGTAAATAATGACAGTTGGTCAAATACAGTAGAGAGCAGGGTAAACACACGATAGGAGATGGTTCTTTAAACATTCAGCACGACTCTCTTGCTTCTATCTTGGGTTTTAAATTTCCATTTAGTAACCTGGCGTCGTATTCTGTGTTTAAGAAGCCGCTGACTGAGGTTGTGTTTTGGGTTCATATTTCAAGGTAGTTACTTATTACTGTTGAATTATTAACAGAAAGAACAACACAACTTCAATTCAAGCCCACTGGATACCTGTCCCCAGATGCCCCAGAAGAAAAATAACAATTAGAGCTCATTAGTGAATTCAAAGGAATGATTACCTTTAATTTTTAGAATTTAAGACCCATTAGAAGTATGTTAAAATAACATATACTAGCAGTGACCTCCACTGGGTAGTAATGGTTGCTGAACTAGAAATATGTTCATATCTCACAAGTGAAAATTAGAAACAGCCCAGTTGTCCCTATGAAGCTCCAGTTTTTAACCCCAACTCCAAAATTAAAGCCAGCTAATCCTCAGAATTAATTTAAGTGTCATTTTAGCTGATGCCTCCAAGTAACGAAAGAGGATGTTTTGACTTACTGTTCTCTTTCAGTCCCAGAAAGTCGGCTAAAGTAGCAGGTGGCAGCTGAGGCTGAACTCTAGCCGACCTTTGCAATATGTGAACGGTCCAAAAAAAAAAAAAAAAAACGTCTTCATCCGAGGACTCGCGCAGCTTTCCCTGATCGCCGCGGGGTCCCTCTGGCCTTGAATCAGCGTCACGTCCGAGCTAATTATCATTCGTGACTCACCTATCTGCCTGTCAAACTGGATCATTTGTAGAAACTAATGCCAGCTAGTACACTATTTTGAAAATAAAAGATAAAAGTGGACGACAATGTGGAAGAAGTTTAGACCTGCATTCCTTCTAGTGGCCAGCAGGGGGCGACTGCTCCGGTTGCAGGAAGACGTCAGATTCTATAGAAGTCTATGAGAAAATGACTCTACTTCTCATTTGATTTGTCACATCAGTGAACATTTTCCTAATCCGTTTATGGCCTCAATTGCTAGTTTCTAGTCTCTTTTAATGCAGCTTGATGTTTATTTTGTAAATTATGGTCCCATTTACAGTTAAATGGGCAATAAAATCTGCTCTGACATGGTGGGAAAATGGCTTGGGTTACAGCTGCAGTGCCATAGTTTGTTTCAAAAACACGCTGCCTGTCGCTTTCTGTAGCTTCTGACATAACTACAAATATCTGCAACTTTTTATCTGAGCAAAAATTTGCACCAAGATATCTGGAATTACATATTTACTGGGCAAAACTCCAGCTCAAGACATCTACAGCATCATTCAGACTAAATCAAAATGTTTAAAGTTGTAGATATTGTGAACTGGGGTTAATTCAGGATAACTTAAACTAGAATTAAAGTGGCGATATCTGAAACCGGAATTACAACTAGTCATAATTTAGCAGATATTTGGAATGAGAAACCCCATACACAAAAATGGGATAATTTATGTTATTAATCCTGGGAAGATGGGGTATTTTAAATGTTATTTTTTCGACTATAAAGAACTGAATTTCTACTGTACATATCCAGCCCCTAACATAGCAGCTTTAAGCAAACAAATTAAAAAATACACAGTTTGAGTTACTCACTGAAATCTGGTCATGAGAAAAAAAAAAGAAAAAAGAAATCTACTATTAGGTAGGTTCTCCTTGAATATTCCCCAAACGGCTGACCTCTTTTTATGCCGTTAGTTCTAACACAGTTCTACACATGTTTGAAGCGCTCACCTCCTCGTCGAGTGACAGGCAGCTGCTACACACACACACACACACACACATGCATGGCGGTAAACACGCACACACACAAAATAAAACGAACAGCTTGCCTCCCTCACTTGAACCTCATCTGTGAAAGATGCTTCTTTTTAGCAGACACCAAGGTCCCATCAATCCCGCTGAAGGCCACGGTCACACACACACACACACACACACACACACACACTGGGCTGTTTGACTATTTCACAGGGTAAATATTAAGACCTGTCTGTTGTTTAGTCAGCGTGGACGCTCATAGGAAGGTGGCTGCATTAATATATGTTGCGGCGACGCTAACGTGTGTTTAACGCTGTGTTTGCATTGCAGAGCCCCAGCTGAAGGGCATCGTCACGCGGCTCTACTGCAGACACGGCTTCTACCTCCAGATGCTGCCGGATGGCACCATGGAAGGCACAAAGGACGAAAGCAGCTCCTTCTGTAAGTGAGAGCGAGAGCGCAAACCCCGCAGATGTCGTCACGGTTTACGGCTCAGTCAGTACTTGCGCCGCTGGGAATCCCCCCCCCCGCTTTGCTTTTAATGCCAAAAAGAACATTTTAAAAGGGGACTTCCTGGCAGTTTTATGTCTGAATATCCTGAGAGCACATGACAACACTGCCATGCTTTTCTGGTTTGAATCACACTAGAATCAATCAGCCTGAAAATGTATGCACACTTGGCGAGGCGCACTGGGCGGACGCCAGCTAAATGGGATTTGTTCTCGTTGCATAATATATCACAGACGATCGCTGGCGCAGGGGAAGTTTTTCAGACACATGTTTTTAATTGTTTCGCTTACAATCATTCTGACCTTTAAGTTACAAGCCTCATGTAAATCTGTGGGTAACACATCTGTGAGTACGTGCACGCTGAACTCTGGATGTGTGTGCTGTCAGTCTCAAGCACTCAGTGAGTCGGATATCCTGTAGAATTCTTATAGAGGATTTTACAGGCTGCTCAGTTGGGCTGTGGGATGCTGGGGAGAAAGACTTGACGTCGCTCATCGAGGCTCCTAGCAGCAAACAGTTCTCTGATCCTTATTGTGATGTTCTCACTTGTATGATCATCCAGGACAAACAGCGATTTTTCATTAATATGGAAACATTAAAATCAAAAGTCAGGCTTAAGACAGACTTTATTGTCCAGTTTGGATCACAAGACCGTCGCAGCATTCCACTAATGACAGCTCTGCTTCAACTCCTGCCTTCCATTTTTCATAGGACACAGGTCTGGAAAGACAACTGTCATGTGATTGGATTGTGTTTTTGAAACCATCCATCCATCCATTATCTATACACCGCTTAATCCTCGCTAGGGTCGTGGGGGGCTGGAGTCTATCCCAGCTGACTCAGGGCGAAGGCAGGGGACACCCTGGACAGGTCGCCAGTCTATCACAGGGCTACACTTAGAGACAGACAACCAAGAACACTCACATTCACACCTACAGACAATTTAGAATCACCAATTAACCTCAACATGTTTTTGGACTGTGGGAGAGAACACACTGAAAGATCCCAGGCGTCCTAATCTTCTAGCTGTGAGGCAACAGTGCAAACACCGAGCCACCTTTTGAAACCCTCTTTAGTAATTGTGGAAATCACGTGTTTTTCGACATGAAAAGTTACCTCATTAGTGATTTCTGTTTGCCACTTGGAACCTTTCTCATATAATGTAACACCTGCACAGGCGTCCAAATGTATTTATTTCATTGCTTTGGATAGCTTTGCACTTTAAATGAGCAAACAAATTAGTCATGTTGCTTCATCTAGTGGCAACAATTCAGAGACACTCCTGACAGAATGCTTGCTTTTGCTCATTGTCATCCCTTCTGTAGCCGAAATATTTCAATACAACTGATGTTGCATTACTTTTTGCAACAAAATCTTCCTTTTCGGTGTTTCTCCTCTGCATGTCAAGGAACACTCTGAGCCCAACATATCCAAGACCAATTAAATCACCCATCTCTTGTAGGTTACTTATGGAAGATGCAAGTTTTCTTTTTGCATAAAGCAGCAACAACACTAGCAGCTTGATGCGTTTAAGCGCCTGCGACATAACGATGCAACGTTGCTGCTCGCTGACACCTTAGCAAAATTCCACGTTGATTATTTGCACTCTGCTCGTAGCTACAGCATTTTAAGATTACTTAATGGCACCGAAGAATCTGCTGAAGGTCTTAAATCAACACCTAAATTTCTGCCCATTAGCACAAAAAGCTGCTGCCGTCTTCAGCTGCTGAGTCTCCACACACACACACACACACATCATCAGCACAACTACACACCTCCCCCTGTGTGTGTGTGTGTGTGGGGGAGGGAGTCATCACCTGGGTGATTACAGACCAAAAACATCATATCCCATCATTCCCCAGAGTCCCTCTAACTCGCCCAAAGAGATCAATATTATATTAGAGGATATCCCCTGATGTGGCAACACAGCAGTTTTTTTTTTCTTTTCTGTCAAAACACCAGTTTGGAGGGAAAACATGAAGTTAGCACAATTTTGGATTTGCAATGTACAGGGAAGGATAGAGGGGGTAAATCACACTTTGACTCCCTCTGTAGAGTTCCTGTTTCAGCTTTTTTGTCAGTAGCAGCTGCAGCCATACCGGGTTTGGAATAACCTGGATTTAACCTTGAGGTGTTTACTGAAGGAAGAGCTGTATTATGTAACACTGGCAGGATTGTGCCGGCTGATCGGACACTCACATCTCCGTAGATTTGCATTTCAAGACAAGGATTTCACGTGAGCCTTCGAGAAGAGCGTCCCGGGAGCGCTCGCGGAGACGGAGCTGGTGTGGCGGCAGGAGTTGTGAGTCCTCCAGTCCCAGCTGTTTGGTTAAACACCTCCACAGTAACTGATTAGACCTGCTCTCACCTCTCCCTCTTATGTAACAGCACACCTACACCGAGGCAAACATGAGGCTGAACTTTAAACATTCTCATGTCCAATCTGAAATATTCATCGCGTAATACCGCAGGGCACATCCGAAGGCGAACAGGGCTCGTTTCCAGACTGGATGTAAAGACCTGCTGTTGCGTAACAGCGCTCCTGGTGTGTCGGGGTATTAAACATCAGTCAGCGGAGGTCACCCCGCAAAAGTGTTTGCGTGGGTCTGACTTACGGTTCATTTTCTAACAACAATCATTCCATCAATCCCAGATCCAGGGGGATAACGCCACCCTGGGCTCTTTGCATTCTCCGGGTGGCAGGTAAGTCCCGTAAAACTCATAAACTGTACTTTTTTTTTTTTGTGCCTCCATCAGATTATTTATTTATTCAAGCAGGAGTCGTGGAGTGATTGACGTCTTTGGAACCGAGTATCAATCAAAAAGCACAATCTGCCCGCCTGCTGAGAATATTGAAAGTGTAGAAGTTGCAGGCCCGTGTGCAGCAGACTTATCTTCAGTGGTCTCGCTGGGAGCACAGACGTTTCCTGTAAAATGCAAACTGGCCCGCAACCAGACAGCTTTCAGTTTCACTCCATTTCACTCGCAGCCACAACCACCCCTGTAAAATCTCTTTTTTTTCTGTTTGCTTCTTGCAGCCAGCAGAGGTTATTTATTGCATTAACTGCATCGACTGAGTTTTTTTTTGTTGATATTGTCAAGAACTTCGCTGACCACTTTAGTCTGTTTAGGGACCAACCTTTTAGCTCTGTTTAATACGCCCGTCATTTCTGGCACACTTTACTTAAATAGAAACCGATTAACTTATACGCAGCTTTTCAGCAATATATCAGCTTCAAGCCGACCCTTACTTCAGTTCATATTATGCTTAAATGGTGCTTTTATGGCGTCCCCTAATTGTTATATTAATGAAATTATTACAGCCTAAGTGGGGTTGTTGGGCCTCTGGGTTAGTTAGTTCCCTGATATGTGACACACAAAGCTGCTGGAGCAAACTGAAATGATGCTTTAATTAAAGAAGATCCAATCATCACTAAAGCATATGTGAAGCAAAAGAGCCAATAAAAACAAATGGCCAGAGTTTGACGTATTTAAGGTGGTTTGATTGATTCACGATGTCAACTCGTGCATTGAGCAACATGTCTTCCACCTTAAAAGTTGCCAGTAGCTGCTGGGTTAACTATAAAGCAATAAAATATCAGTTCATAACTTATGATACAACTTATTTAAAGCTTTTATTTTCCCCTGTGTGCCTCATTTATCACCAGTAGAGTCCATCAGCGTTGGGGTTTTAAACTCGGATTGCAACACAGTTATTTACAAAAATGTCTTAATTAGTCTATTGGCTCACAGTCTACCATAGATCAGTGATGTGACTGATAACAAGATACTGAGGCAGTATTGACGTAATCCTTTTAGATGAGAGTATTAAGCTGCTTTTTGGAAATAAATGAGCTGCGGCATTTATCAAATTCATGAAGTCAGTGTAACAGTTGATTGTGGTGAGTTGTAGTTGACTCATTCATGTAAACAGTGGTTACTTAACACTGGAAACGAGCCACAACTTAGCTGTGCAAATGCATCAAAGGTTTTATTTTTGTAGTTTTAGCCAATATTACACCAGCCTTTGGCACCATTATATCCCTAAAATCCATATCGTTGCTACACCAGAGTTTAAGTTTGCAGGAAAGACAAGCGGTCAGAGAGTCAGATAGATATTTAGTGTTAAAAAGCTGAACGTTTGCACACTTAAAAAGCCAGGTATGCTCAGGAAAACTGTGGTTATGTGTGTGTGGACTACTACAGCACGTGCCGTCTGATCGTTACCGAGTTTGGTCGTATCATGACTTAACAGAGTGACTTTCAGATTATATGATTTGCTCTTCAGAACAAATCTTACAGCATGAGCTCTATTCCGACCTTATCGACCCATTAAATGATCAGCCTTTACTGTTCATTCCCATCCGTGTGGACCAGTAGGAACCTCCTCTAGCAGGCTCAGCAGAAGTCATTTATCCTGATCACTACTAAACAGACAGTAACCCCAATAATATCGTTGACCTCTTGCGGTCATGTGGAAAAGTGCACTGAAACGTACAAAATGATGCGTTCATGTGGTCAAATTTTACTCCAAACCATGATCCTTTTCTAAACCTGACCAAGTAGCTTTGGTTGGTAAACTTAGTGAATCATTGTGAAACCAACTTGTGTATCCTCTCCAGTTAAATCACCACCCTGTTGCCACTAAATGAGGTGGTGACAACCCACTGAGCTCACTAGAAGGTGGAGGAGGCCCCTCCTGGCCCACATGCATGGGAGTGATCCGCAGCGATAATGGCCATTTAATGGACTGAAAACATGAGACCTGCATGTAATCATGCTCATTCTCCAGCTCTGCCTTCTTTTTTCTAGCTTCCACCCGGTGCAGTGATTATGCACCCCACTGCGGTGCACAACAAGAGCATCCAAAAAAAAAAAAAAAGGGCCAAATCAGCAGCTAATGGAATAAATAATTAAAGAAGCAACAGTGCGTTTCATATCTGAGGCCTTGACAGCTAACTGTAGGGGAAAAAAACACACACCCTCCTGTGGTGACACTGAACCAATGACCTCCAGAGGGCAGGACGGGCTTCCTCCTGTCCCCTCTCTTCCTGGGATACAGACTTTCACAGCAGTCGCCTTCACCTCCCGGTTGTCCTGGACCAAAATGTGTCAAAAAAGTCAGGACATTGAAGAGAGAGAGAAAAAAAAGGAGGTAGAGAAGCCCAGAGGGGATGTAATGGAACCAAAAAAATTCAATAAAACAAAGGCTTTTGTATGGCCGTGCAATAGTTTTGTCACTTTTTCCTTTTTACTAAGTTCCCTCAGGGCTTCCTTAACTAGGTGATGGAGGAAGTTGTCACGAAGCTGAAAGTGAGAAGCAAAGAATAAAGAGAGAGGAGGGGAGAAAGAGAAAGAGGGCAACGGGCGGAGAAAAAAGTGAGCCGACGAGACAAGACAGGTTGGCATAAGAATAGAGAGAGAGAGGGGGAGGAAACATGAGGATGGGGGAGTCAGGAGGAGCAGCTGGCATGCAGCTGATGGCTCCTCCATCAATGTGTCTCCCCCCTCTGGTGGGAGGTCAGAGGAGCTGCCCCCTCCTCTCCCGCCTCTCCATCCTTCCCTGCTCTTGGCTCTTCCAGGCTGTTATGTAATGAAGCTGGAAGAGGAATGAAGGGAGGGGAAGGGGAGAGCAGGGAGGGAGATTTATTGTCTATTTACTGGGGATGAAGGTGCTGTTAACGGACTCCGCTGCTGTTTTTGCATGTTTTGTCCACTTCATTACAGATCACTTGCTCTTTACAGTTTGCCACACCATTTTTCCTCACTTTCTAAACTTCCAGAAGTTTCTATTCATGCCAATGTAAAGATTGGATTTAGTTTCAGCTTGATGAACTAAAATAGCCTTGCTGTTATTTCAGCACCACGGACAGCGCATTGTAGTCCTACACAGGCAGAAGAGGGAAGTTTCTGTACGTTTCCTCCTGCAGGTTTTGACTGATTATTGTGGCTGTTCTTATTATTAAATGTAAATAATTGTAACAAAAATAGATAAATGAATGTCTAAATACTGAAAATAAATGAAGACATGCAGAAATACAGAAACATAAATATAGAAATGTACACGAACAAATAAATGAAATGATAAAATAAATTAATATATCAAGAATTTTAGAGAGGACAGAAAGAAATGTAGAAATGCACAAATAAATAATGAATAAATGTAGAAATACAGGGGAAAAAAGTAGAGGTAAATAAATGAAGAAACGTGAGGGTATAGAAATAAAAAATGAGGAATGTTAAAAGGCAGAAAGAAAGAAATGAAGACACAGAAATACAGAAAGGAAAAAAAATGTTGGAAAAGAATCAATCAAGGAATATAAAAAATACATAAATAAATGAAATGCAGAAATAAATCAATACATCAGGAACTTTAGACAGGACAGAAAGAAATGTAGAAACACAAATAAAAAATGAAGAAATGAATGCAGAAAAATAAAAATGAAGAAAATGCAGGGATAAATATGAGCAGAAATGCAAAAGGAGATACATTAAGACATTTAAAAATACAGAAATAAATAAATGAAAAAGTGTAAACTGAATCAATGCATCAAAAAATATAAAAAAGACATAAATAAAAGAAAAAAAGATATGTGGAAATAAATAAATATAAATAAATAAAAAGCGAAATTAAAAGAGAAGAAGTAGAACCTGAATAAAAGTTGTGTATGAAAATGTGGAATCAAAATCAAGACATTTTAATGTAGTTGCGACCTTTTTTAATACCATTCTAAATTTATTTTAGTATTTACTTAATTTTTTTATACATTTATTTATTTATTTGCTTACGTCATAGCTTAACTTTTCTGACCTGTGTCAAAAATTCTCTTGAAATTCAGATAATCTGCTTGGTGGTTGGATTCTATTTTATTGACACTGCTGGAAAGACAAACAACCGACTCAGCAACTTTGGTCACATTTTGATTGGAAATAAGTGGCCTCACCTTTTCTTAAATTGAGCCCATTCAATGCAGTCAAAGAAAGAGGAGATGAAACAACAAGAACTCCTGAGAAAACATGTCATAATGTGTGGCTTTGTGCCATAAGCTCCCATCTACGGCGCGTAAATATTGGATAATACCAAATAACAGGGGTTATCAGCGACAGCAGATGCGAGACGGGCGACAAAACAGAGGTCTCAGGTGTCAAAAGAGCTGAAAGAAGATTAAAAAAAAATACATTAAAGCAAGACAGGAGAGGATAACTTCAGTGGGGGAGTAATGAGGGAATGCTGTTGTGACTTGCTGCTGGATTTGGATTTTCTCTGTAGAGGAAGAAAGCCAAAAATCCTAGAATGAGACAGACAGACAGAAAGTTTGATGGACAAAGAGAGAAGAGGAGATGAAAGCTATTGACTCTCAGTGTGTACATCGGAAAGCCATACAGAGGAACTTGATTCCCTGACTTTTATCCGCTGTAATTACCATCTCCCACTGTTGGAGGGAAATTTGACTTATCTTCCTCCGGCGCTCGGGAACAAGTCTGTTATTTTTCTCTGTCTAACTTTCCCCCCAGTGCTCGATAACGCTCTTTCGCAGAGGGCAGAGAGGGAAGAAAAAAGACTTGAAAGGCAGATGAGGGGAAACTTAGCTCTGTGTGAGAGCTGCGGCATTCAAGGAGGGAAAAAACGCGAACATCGAAAGCGAACGCTCCTGTCTGGCAGATGAGGAGAAAAGGTAAAAGAGCAGCGGAGCAGTGGGCTGGCAAGGATGAGAAGGGGAGCATAAAGAATACTAAGCGGAGGGGAGAAGAAGAAGAAGAAGTGAGGATACAAGGCGGAGACAAGAAGAGAGAGCGATGTAGAGACAGACGGAGGAGGCTGCAGGGTAAAATAGGACAAAGATGAATGGACGCCGATGGAAAAGTATTGGTTTCACAGGACGGAGGGAATGACAGCAGGCGACGGGGGAACTGAAAGGGAACAAATAAGGAAGAGAAATGTAGAGAAGAGAGAAAAAAAAAACACAAAGAGAGATAAGAAAAAGGATGTTAATTCATGACAAGGAGAGGGTGAAAAGACCGAAAGCGCTGGGGAAAGAGTAGAGGGAGGAAGAAAGATGGAAGTGAAAGGAAGACGGATAAAGGCAGAGAGAAATCATTTATACAGGGGAACGCCTGGGGGAAGGAGGTAGAAGTTAAATAACAGGAGAGTGAAGGTAGTTGTCTTGTCATCAGAGTCATCAACCACCAGGGAAATCAGGCGTGAAACCCAGCGTACAAATCATTTAATCTACTATTGAGCCTTTAAAGCTCATTTCTTTACAACGCAAATGACAACGTGTGAAAGCGGAGAGGCCGCTTGTTTTCTGCATCTTTATTAGTCCGGGCGTCATTTTAATGAGCCCAGTGCAGTGGGCTGTCTGCTGAAGACTTTATTTAAGATTCTCATAATGGTGTCAAGTTATTAATATTAAACACTGTGATGACTGTCATCTGCTACCTACAACGCTTAGCTTTGTTGTGGACATACGGAGATTTTCATGATCTGCTATCCACAGGTTCCACTTTTTGCAGCAACAATTGTCAACCATCAAACTGAAATGACCGACTATTGTTTATTAATGGTCGTTGGGGTAATCCGCCGTTACATTTAACTGTAGTTTTTTTCAGCCTCACACATCTGAACAAGCAAAACGATGGATCCCCTGATTGACATCCCAGACACAGTTAGCAAAATAACCATTCCAAACACATCATTTTTGTGTTTAACTCAAAAACAAACCTCTATCCACAAAAAACTTTTAAAAAGTTCTTTGCAGATGACACCCTGTAAAACATTCACACACGTACCATTCACGACTATGTGGTAAGTGTCCACTGCAAGTTCTGACATGTAAATATCATGTGCATACTGGGACTGCAGGGTGGCGCAGTTGTTAGCACTGTTGCCTCGCAGCAAGAAGGTCGCCGGTTTGCATCCCGGTGGGGGCGCCAGGATCTTTCTGCGTGGAGTCTGCATGCAGCGTAGCGCGGGTTCTCTCCAGGTTCTCCGGCCTTCTCCCACAAGGTCCAAAAACATGCTGAGGTTAACTGGTGATTCTAAATTGTCCGTAGGTGTGAATGTGAGCGTGCTTGGTTGTCTGTGTCTAAGTGTAGCCCTGTGATAGACTGGCGACCTGTCCAGAGTGTCCCCTGCCTTCACCCTAAGTCAGCTGGGATAGACTCCAGCCCCCCTGTGACCCTGATGAGGATTAAGCGGTATATAGATAATGGATGCATCCTACCTTTTGTAGTCTATAACTTGTGCTTGATCATCTGACTTCAAACCTAAATATCTCCATGCATCCCTTTGTCACATCTCAGTGGACCTGTTGCTGCACCAGCGTCTTTTCATTCGTCATGATCCAGAATCTCCAATATCGACAGCATCTGTGGCTTATTGTACCTGTTTTGTTCACTCCACAAAGTCTACATATGAACTAGTAATAAAGTTAATACCTCGTTAGCCACTTTCAGTCAGCACTTAGAGTATGACAATGGTGTTTCGTTTAGCTCAGCTTTAGGATTATGTCACAAAATTCAGTTTCTTGATGCTTCGATTAAGCAGTTCTCAGCCAATTTAATGAAGAGAACTTCATCTTTAATATGTCCAGCCACTGCGACTTTTTATCTTATTCGACATGACTGCAAAGATTATCACAGAATGAGTTCATTTCAGGATTTTTTGGGTGGCCTTTTTTTCAAAAGAAAAAAAAAAGACTTTTTCATTTAACAGAGGCAACGGAGAGAGAAGGGAATCCTGCTCAGTGCATCCCGCTTGAGTCCATTTCAGATGCCTAAGCAGCTATCACATCACGACACTCTCATTCAATCAGCTTCACAACAGAATAAACAACAGAAGGTGTCTCTCTGAAAGTTCAACTCTGTGTGATTCCTCACAGATGACTGTAGTCCTGTTCTCATTCCAGTTGAGACCGACTGAGCGCCACAATGCAACACTGCAGAGCGGCAGCGCAGCGTGCAGGCCTGCAGATGCCCTCTGCACAGCTTAACTCAGCGTCCTGCCGCCGCCTCTCCGTGCTCAGCCTCCCTGTCCCCCTCATCCCATCTCCACTTTCTCCTTGTTTATTTATTGTGTAGATGATCTCAAGCCTCAAATTGACTCGTGGGATTGATTTGGCAACACCCTCGCCTTTATTTCCCTCCCCCTCTTCTCCTTTTCCCTCCCCTCAAAAGACTTGATTAATCTCGCAGTCTCCTCTGTGCTGCTGGGGGGAGAATGAAAAAAAAAAAGTGATTCAAATGTAAGGACGGAAGGGGGGGATGAAGCAGAAGGGAAGAGGAATGGGATGCCTCCATTACCCATGCAGACAGTTATGTGATCCATGTGATAAGCAGAAGCTCTTTTTGATGGAGGGTGAGGATGGAAGTAAACTCTCTTGTAAAGGGGGGAGAAAGATGGAAAGGAGAGGGAAACAAAAGTGAGAAGTGGGAAGTAATTGACCGTTTGCTAAGCCCTGCTACTGCTGCTACGCCTGTCAAGATTTCAGGTTGCAATGATATGGCGGGGGGGCATATTTACCACTCAAAATTCTGAGTTATTTTCCAAACAATATGGGCCCAGGATTTCAGACAGAGGTAGATAAAAGCAGGATGCTCATTTTCTAGGAAATGCTATCAATTTCCTAGGCTGAAATTACTCTCCTTATCAAATTTTATCAGCTGTTGCTAGCTAGGTGTAGACTCACGAAATGGTTGTAAACACTTTCTCTGACTGACTTTTAAAAGTTGTCAACAGACTTGTGTAAAAAACATGTAAAGGGATGTCAAATGTGCGCTTAATCACTACATACACATGATATATATTTGATTTTCTCACCTTCCATTTTTAGTTGTTTTACCTTCTCTCGTTGTGAGTTTTCCCGCCTTTTTTAATGTCCCCTTTACCACTTAAGAACAAAGTTAAAGACAAACAAGGAAAGCATTTCTATGTCTTTTACTGTCTTCTAGTGTAGTACTAGTCTGTTATGGTACGGATAATGTCTCCTGTGTTTTCCGTTCTTACCTTGTACATCTCTAGTAGTTTCATCTTCTTCCTTTGTGTGTTTTCCCGCCTTTTTTAATATCTGTCCCATCCTCATTGGTTTATCCTGCGTCTCGCCACCCAATCTGTGTGTTTCTCTGTTCCATGCTTCAGTTCTTCCTGTTGTTCCTCATGTCAGTCTGGTTAGTGCTTAGTTTAGTTTTTATTTATCATTCTGTTGTTTCTGGATTTTTGTGTCTGAGGCTTTTCCCCATGTTTTTGTTGCCTCTCTGGATTTCTCAGATTTCTTACAGCAACTGAAGTAAACTTTGCTTCTTGCTCATCCTATCTTAGTTAGTGTACTGCATTGGGGTTTTGAACTGAACTTTAAACCACAACCTCCCACAGAAAACGCTGCCTGAAATGCCTTATTTGTAGTCTAGTTTTATTATGAAGGCTGCCATTATTTCCTCTCTAGGACCACTTTTTGCTGAAGCTACATCTCTATGTCTATGTCGATAGATCTAGGCTTTTGAAGAGGTGATGTATCGACTCTCCTATAACACTGTTTCCAGGTCCAAGCCTCTACTGTGTTGAACCTGGCAATGTTTTCTTTTCATCCTGCTCCCAAACAGACAAAAACATATATCCACCTTGACCCATGCCCCAACATAGGCAAGCGTTTCAGACTTGGCACAGGGGTAATCGAAGGAAATGCTCAGACAGTGTGAAGGACATTTCTTAAAATCGACTGAGGAAAAAACCTGTGATGGTGCACAAAATGGCAAGAATAAGCTTGCCAAAATAACATGAAAAGAAGCCTGATGAATGAAGATTCTTTGGTTAGATGATGGTCCGGCTAACTTTGTTGGGCTCAGATTGCGTTTGGCATGAACACGACCAGGACTACCACAATGAATGCATGCTCCTAACAGTGAAACACAAGAGGTGGGGATGTGATGATACGACTCTTCATGAGGGCTACAGGTGTTGGGGAGCTGACATTTATAAATGGCACCATGAAAGTCTGTGGATACACCTAAATACTGGATGATTCTCCGTCTCTGGAAGCTCGGCACAGGAGGAATATTCTGGCATCATAACGATCCAAAGCACTCTGCCAACATCACACGAGACTTTCTAAAGAAAAAAAACTTTACATCTTTGATCTGGCCAAGTATGTCGCCTGACTTGAATACAATAAAACACATTTAGGGGATTGCACAGGGAGGTACTCACTGTTGTTATGTACTGTATTTTTGGTTTTGGAGCTGTGAAAGTACGACCCTTGCACACTTGCTCTCTTTATTCGTCTTCCAGCACAGTGCCGCCTCCCTCTGTGAGGTGAAGCAGGTCACGCAGGGTTACCGACACCACGCCGAGGCTACTAATGTATGTAAGAGAGCGAGAAACAAGAGGGAAGAAGGAGGGACAGGCAGGAAGGCGGGAGGCGATGTGCCCCGCTCTATTTGTCATCCCGGCCGTGCTCTTTGGTGACACCTTGTTCATTTGCGAAACCAACTGTTTGAGATGCAGGGATCGATCGAGCAAATAGAAGCAGGGCCCTTAAGATAGAGAGAGGAGAGCGAGAGAGAGAGAGAGGGGGCGAGACGCATGTGCACTTTTTAACATTTGCAGCCTAAAACCGAACACACAGCGCTATCTGTACAGACGTTCCTCTTGTTTAATGTGACACGGTAGTAGAAGCTAAACTGCCCTTTTTGGCGTCACACTTCCTGAATAGAATTAAAGCATGTGTGTTTTCCCCCTGGAAAGAGCTCAAATGTTGCTGATTGCTTAACCTTCATCTGTTCTGTTTGCAGAACTTTTGTTTTGAAATTAATTCATCCAATAGCAGCTAAATGTTCCAGGAATCCACAACATGCCTCCTGACGATTAATTTTTCATCTGTATATAAAAAAATGTCACTTTTGAAATCTAGGTTCTAACTTTAATTACAGCACATTTAAAACGACTTCTGCTGAATATAAACCTCACTTGCTTACAAATTAAAAGATGGTAGAAAAAAATTGAATCTGATGCTCCTTCCAGAGGCTTGATCTGACAGCTGTGAGCTGAACGAAAGCCGTCAGCAAGATACTGAACTCCTAAATGCTCGCTGATATAAGAATGTCATTTTTATATTCCTGCACATTTACCTGCACACACCGGTGTTCCAATAATATTTTACAACGTCTTTTCTGAAGCTTTACTGATGCCTTTTAACATTTTCTATTCCTTTATTGTCTCCTTTTTGTTTCATTGCTGCTCTTTTTTTTTTCTAAAGCACCTTGTAAAGGAATATTATCTCTGCTTCAAAAGTGTATCATACAAACTATCACCTTGGTTAACTTTTATAGTTTTTTATGCTTGTGTGGATGATCTCACATGTTTTTCTCATCCCTGATTCAATCCAAGTGCTGCGGGGGCTTTAATCATCACCGTGGTGTTTGGTCATCATGACATTGTGATCACAGAACAGCTGGTAGCCAGAGGACGTTTTGTCAGAATCGCTCAACTTACCACGTCGGCTCCTATAAGGCACACTGTCAAGAGTTCCGCAAAGAATAAATATGCATGCGCACACGGCCAAGCATGTGCATGTACACGCTGAGTGAAATATACAACTTCAGGTTCTCACACTCGTGCACCCGTGTGTTCCAGCTTTGGAGGTAGTTTATATGGAGAGCTATGCACATAAGAAATCCAAGGTTCCACAGGAGGGGATTCGGCAAACTGCATTAGCAAGCGCTGTTTACTGTGTCGGGACGGAGGAAATGAATTCAAAGCAGGCTCAGAAGATGTCACTTTCCACTGTACTGTACTCTTAAAGCTCTCTGCTAAGCTGCGCTCTCTCTATCTATCTCTCTCTCTCCAGCAGGGGTATCCTCCATACTGTCACTCCCCAGGTTTGTGTGACCTCTAGTGTACCAAACTGAATTCCTCCTAAATCTCCCTCCTCCCTAATCCCTCCCTTTTCTCCATTTTTTTTTCACACTATTTGACAGATAAACTGTGCAACAGGGAGTATGAAAAAAAAATAAAGGACACAGCTGTTGTCTTTTTTATGCCACATGGAAGCGCTGGGAGTGTTTAGGAGAATGATTTGCTTTAACGTCGCTCCTCCCTCTCTGTGTTCTTGCAGTGCAGTTCAACTTGATTCCTGTGGGGCTCAGGATAGTGGCCATCCAGAGCACCAAGACAGGGCTCTACGTTGCCATGAACAGCGAGGGCTACCTCTACACTTCGGTACGGTCAGCACACACTTTTTCAAATATGTGATTTCATTATGCTGGTTGGGAAAAAAAACCTCGCTTTGTGTTTGCTTAGTTGATTAAACACAGTGTGTGAGAGCAACGCATGCATTCTGCTCCTACAGAGATAATATATGTCCAGAGTTTTATGTGCTCGTTTTCAGCTTTTCTGCTGCGTGATGAATATCCGTCTGACCTGCGATGGCCTCTTACACACTGTTTTATGTTGCCTTTAAAAGTTAAAGAGAACAAAATAGGCCCGGCCATGCATTATTTATTCCTATATTAGAGCTGAAATCTGTACTGTAATAGACCACACGCCGCTGCTCCCTGCAGCAGCAGCAAAAAGTCATCTTGCAAAAATCTAAATCAAGCCCGAGCATTGTATGTGTGTGGAAGTATTTGTGTCCTACCTGCTTTGTTCAGTGTTAGCCAGCAGGCTACAATACAAACTCATCAACATTGTTCAACAGCAGATCATCTAGAGTCTTTGTGCACGGTATCTTGCAATGATTTACTCACAGATGGACGTATCAATCACATAGCAGTTAAAATTACAGATTTTGTTTGTGCAAGAATTTGAGGTGCAAAAGTGAAGTGTAGTTTTAACTTTTATTGCCATCATTGTCAAAATAAACGACATAAAAGATGCTCTGAATGACTGATTTCTCTGTGGGTTAATCCTCTGCCACATTTTTACTTTACAGTATAAGTCCTGCACCTCTTTGGAAACAGCACAACCATGACTCGAAGTAGACAGAACTCAAACATATCTTTTGTGCTGATTAATGAAGATATGCCATAAATCATAAAACTGAAAAAAAAAAAGTAGAATTTCTTTGATTATTTACGGAAGCCGAGAGCGGTCGTTTTCCACTATTGTTCTTTCTTCGCCGAGATAACGAGTTAATTTTCTTGTTATCTCGGGATAACAGGAATCGTTTTCTCATGAAAATGAGATAATTGGTGTTTGTGTTTGCCTGCTCGTGCCCGGTCCAGGATGTAATCCCAGGTGTGTGGGACCTCCCACACACCTGGGATTCCATCCTCAGTCACCAGCGGGGGGCCGGAGGACAGACGAGACCGGGCACGAGCGCTTCATTGTTAGTTGTCGTGCCCGGTCAGCTGTTCTCATGACACGTCATGTCGGAGTTCCCGGTCAGCTGTCTATATAAGATACGTCACACCAGGAAGTCCGACAACTTCTGATGAAGGCTGAAGTGACAGCCGAAACTGTCAACGGGATAATTATCTCGTTATCTCGGGAAAATGCCGTTTAAAAATATGTGCGGCCATGACCGCTCTCGGCTTCCGTAATAATTTATTTTCTAAAAACTAAAAAAATCCTGAAAAAAATTACAGCACAGGTGTTACCCTAACTGGGAATGTGAAATGGTGACTTTACATACTGTCGATACCATGCTGTTTTCATTTTTAATTTGTTTCCACACCGGTCTGCCTGTCTGCTCTGTGTGAACACAGCCTGCAGTTCAGCCGAACAGTCCCTGAGTTGTTGCTACATGACTGTGGGTTGAAGCTGAGTCATCAGTGGCTTTGTGGTTGCATGGAGGAGAGCAGATTGTTTTGTGTTTTACAGGATCCGATGCAAATGGTTTATTTTTGCCAAAGTGATTTGGATGAAATGCCTTTTTAACCTTAGATTTCATTCATTTTTCTAGAACTCCACATCACACATGATTAGTTCACTGTCAGAGAGATGATAATGTGATGATTCTGTTTTTGCAGTTTTCAGCTCTGATAAATGGTGTCATTTTGGTCATTTTGGTGGAGATAACACGTCTTTCAAACCCGTCAGCAGGTGTTAGGGTTCAGAGGGTTAAACAGAAATTCAAATTTAGACCAGTCAACTTGACTAGAAGTAAGAAAATTCTCAAAAATGAACACAGTTAAATACTATCTGAATCCTATGAGGACATCCTGAAATTTGTGACTGTGTAGATTATTTGGACTATGGTAGGAAACCAAATGGTGTCAAATCAGATACTTGTTTAGAGGAGAGGCTGGACGGGGGGATTCTCTGTCACCCACCTTTTGTAGTTCATCGTTACAAGAGATGTAGCTGCAGTAGTTGCTGCAGGACTTTGGAGGAGCTTTAGTTGCTTTCCATCAAAGCAGCCCAAAGACAGGGGAAGTTCTAAAATCTCCAGAAATCCTGTGCTATGTCCATCCACTGTGCTTAACACAGCTCAGGTAAACTCACTGACATAATCTGTAAGTAGCTGTGGTATTCTGGGTTGAAACAAGAGGCTATGCGATGGCAAGTCGGTCCAGGAAAGCATGAATTGGCCCACACATCAGCATCTGCACGACACGACGCTGCCATCCGAGAATCACAACACGCTCCTTTCAGCGCAACTCGGTTCCCTTGTAGTCGTTCGGTGACAGACTGAGGTGGTGACATCTGAAACTCTGTAAAGCCTGTGTACATCCGAGCATCAAACACTCTCCTGCCCTCGGTCACAGCGGCGCTTGTATTCCGCCGCTTGTGAAACAGCTCACACGGCGCTTCCACAGAGCTGTTTCGCATTGATGTTACAGAGAGAAGCGGCGGAGCCAAGCCACAGATTTGAGAGGTAGATGGAAGAACAGATGATCAGAGTGCACTCTATCAGGATGCAGAGAAAAGCACTTTTTTTTTTTTTTTTTTTCCCCACTTCCTCTTGGCACACATGCAAAGCGTGTGAGATCTTGTTTGAAGTGCATCGGTGCTGCTCACTTCAAAGTCCATCCAACGCTGCTTCCCTGCATACTGCCGGAGACGAATAAGGGGAGATGCGGGGTTTTTGTTAAGCGCAACAATGCAAAAAAATACAGGCCTGGAAAGAACACACAAAGTTCTTCACTTTGTTGGTGCATACAATACAGTTGGTTGAGACACAAACATGTTCATTGCTGTGTGTCTGTTCTTAATTTTAGCAGCTTCTCAGCTTTGCAAACCACAAATTGTAGTAAGAGGAGGCTTTGAAGTTTGGAGCTTGTCTCAGTCCAGAAATTGCAAGAAGTAAATTATTTTTTTCTTCATATTTGATTAATAAAATTCCCCATCAGTGACTGTGTTTTGATGAGGCAGTGTTGAAACTTCTACCTGTGAAAGAGAAACTTGTATTTGGAACTTTATTTGCACAATTTAGGGTTTTAGTCAGCAGCACTGAAAAAACACAAGATGATAAGAATAATTAAAACAATAATATATTTTTAAAGTAGTTTGATTAGTTGAATTTTTGTTTACTCAAGCATATTGGAGTTTTTTTTAATGGTTAAAAATAAAAAGTGCATAAATAACTGCCATATAAGGTACAAGGAGCCGTTACCTTTGTTGCAATGTGAGCCAGGAAAAAAAAAAAAAGTACATGTGATAATTTTGTAATGCGCCTGATTTGACAGAGACTCAATGCGTTACATGAACACACAGCTTTTGACTAGCATTATCTATTTGCACATTTCAAGTTGTTTCATTACAGACTATGTGATCTCACATGTTCTCTGGCAGCTACTTTGCACATCCCTGCACACTATAAATATGATTTATTCTGCTTATTGATGTGCAACACTTGAGCTTTTTACCCTTTGCTAATCGTCAGTATTCTACTGTTTGACACCAAAACAACCTCAAATTCCTCATATGTTATAAACCTACTGGGCAATAAAACCGATTCTGGTTCTGGACATTATAAAACCATTAAAAGGCCGTTATTAGCGCACATCATTCCCTCACAGGGACTTTGTCCGCCTTCTAGTTGGCTCAGTGACCTGTTAACATTTCATTTATTGGCAGTGGAGCCGTGATTTTGCACTTAAGAAGAGGAACAAAAGTCCACATTTGGATGCTGGAGGGGCTCACTCAGAAGACTTCAGTTCGCATCCACGTCTCTGACCATTCTTGTAGTATTATTTTTTAAAATTATGGCTCATTTTGGCTTCCACTTCTGTTCCCGTTTTTCAGGTATAACAGCTACTTGGTTAAGTTTAGGAAAGGATCAAAACACACCCTGTTGTGTTATCACATGTTACAAAGGAGCGTTTTGTGCTATTTTCAGAGTAGATTTTACATTTCAATCACACAATGATTTAAAGATGATGTGTTTCATGTGTTTATCAATGATTAGAATGGATGATGGCTCATCTTGTGGCCAGCAGAAGGTGGAGGAGGCCCCTGCTGTAACACAAACCTCCTAAAGCTTCACAAAAAAGAACTTTTTTTTCCTTTTTAATCGGTATTTCTCAAGTCCGAAAGAAAAGTATCAAACTGTGTGATGACTTACATTCCAACTAAGTTAGCTGCTTTGTTATTCGTGTGCTAAATATTCTTTCTTTCTTTAAAATGCCACCATTCCCCTTTACTTTATCACAAACTCTTGAGCGCTGTAGTTTTAATTGTCGCTGCAACTTAGCCTCAATCCATATTTCAACCTAACTCTAACCCTCCTGTAACCCCGGCCCAAAAAAAGACTATTCTTTTCCCCTAATGAGACCCAGAAAATGGTCCTTGCATGACTTTTCCAGGGCTTGGAACCCCCCTAGACAGTAAAAACCTTGCATACGCACACACACACACACACACACAGATACAGAGGTTATACTTACCCAGGCATTCTCCTGACAGAAGAAAGGTGACCCATTTTCACTAAGGGAAATAACCACAGGGAAAGAGAGGGAGGAAAGAAGAAACGTTTGAGAAAATCCCTCTGAGATGAGAACAGAGGGAGGACAAAGGAGAGGGGGAGGATTTTTTTCTTTTTTTTTCTTCCCCTCCCATCTCACCTTAAACTAGTTGCTGAGCTATTGTTCTGTGCAAATGCGAGCGATGGAGATGGAGAGGCAGAAACAGAGGAGGAAGGCATGTTTTGCGCTCGTCGCCCCCCCCCCAGGGGTCCGGAGAGAGGCAGTGCCGAGTCTTAACATCCTGTTATGCAACCATTAGCATGTGCTGGGAACAAGGCCCCTGCGTCATCCCCCGAAGGGTAAAAGGGGGGATTTTAAGGAAGTGGTCAAAGAAGTAACCTCATGTAGAATTATATACGCCATTCTGGTCCGTGGGTACAAATTGAGTTTTGCGCTGGAAACTGTGGGATGTGGGGAAATGAGAAAATACTCTGTTGTTGTTGAATTTCTTATGTGTGTTTCCTTTAAAGATTCATGATGGGGGACATGTTTGAGATGATGACTGTTAGTTAGTGGGGAAGTTTCATCTGCAATGCAGGAAGAGAAGTGAAACAAAGGTCAGTCTTTACACAGCAAACTAATTGAACTGAAGGTTTTTATCGCTTAAGATGCTGATACTGTGCTTTAAAGTTGCTATAATCAGGTTTTTTTTCATGTCAACAACTTATTGAATCACTGTCTGTGAGTGAAGAGTGCATTACTATCCAATTATTACACTTAAACTCTACGAAATATGTTTTATAATCCACTATTACCACATTTCTTGGTGTAGCAGGCAACTGTTCTCACATTTAAAAAAAACAAAAAAAAACAATAGTCGGCCATGTTCACAATCTAATAGTTAAATGAATGAAATGCAAAGTTTTGCCATATTCTTATAAAACAGTTTATAACCACTGACACTTATTGTTTACTTCAAAATCAGCTTGGTTACATTAGGAATCTTAAAAAACAGATATTTTATTTTTTATTTTTTTTAAATGAAGTATAAATTGAATAACACTTTTTGAAAAAAGCCTTTATTTAAAGTTGCTTTTCAATGATTGGCCTGACAAAAGCAAAACAAGATACAACATCCCATATAAAACAACCCGCACCATTATTTATTCCTCCACAACAGTGTGACAATCATCATACCTGATCGACATGACGGAGGGATGATTAGCTCAGTAATATCAATATCAGTCATACGAACGAGCAATTTATCGTCTATTTCGCCGCTAAATGGGACCATAATTTACAGAATGAGCACTGTGCTGCATTAAATTAGACTTGAACCTCCTGATTGAGACCACAAGCTCATTAGGAAAATGTTCACTGAGGTAACAAATCAAGTGAGAAGCAGCCTTGTTTTCTCATCCACTTCGATATCCACGTCGCCCCCTGCTGGCGGTTATAGAGAATGCAGGTTTAAGGCGTCAGAGGTTATGTGGGTGAAATGTGGCCTGGCAGTGGCAAAAGAGAGACAAACATGATTCAGTATTGGACTTGCAAACTGGCATGTGGACATAACGACGACTCCAAAGGAAAGCCACTGTTGCTCTGTGACAGCTGTTTTTTGGGGTTGTTTTTTTAAAATTAAGCAGCCATTTGCAAGCAAGTTGGGCAGTTTAAAAGGCTGCCATACTTTAGTGTTGCCTTTATAGCTTGCCAAAAGAATAAAAATTAAAAAACAGGGTTGTCTTCAGCTGTCTCCTACAAATAAACCAGATTTTTAATGCCACATGCATTTCTAAAGAAAAACCTCATTGCCGCCTGCATTTGTAAACTTTTTATTTTAAAGACCTCCATTTGTCTCCTGCACAGAATTTCGGATTAGCGACACAACTGCTTCAGTTAAAAGCTAATAGAGTAAACACATTGCGTGTCATGGTTCAAGTGTCTAATTGCAATAAAATGTAATCGTGTTGCTGCTGTGGGTGTGCGCCGAATTGCAAAAAAGGGGCACAGTAGGAAAACAAATGGAATACTCTGTAAGTGAATTTGCTGTCATTATTTTTTATTTGTTTAGTAGCATGCAAACACGATTTCTCAGAAACAAGGCGGAAAGTCGCATCGGTGTGATTTTCTTTTATCAATTTGATCACCCACCAGTGCACTTTTTATTATGATCAGAGTTTTATCCAGCAGGATCAGAAACCACATTCAACCACAGCGTAGAGGTGTTTCCTCCCTTACCTCTTTGTAGAAATAACAAACGCCGGCTGCGGCAGTGTTCCGGTGGCTACTCGGCATTAATCTTTCATGGGCCCTCTGTGGCAGACGTGTCGCCCTCTGCAACCGCACACACAAGCAGATAATTACAACACTTATTTAAAGGATTTGAAAATGAAACACCTCCTCCCAGCTGTGAATCCGCCTGTAATGGCTCAGAGAGAGGGAGAAAAGTAGTTTTCTGGCCTCTGCCTTCCTTCGGCCCCCCTCCCCCCCGTCATCCATCTTTATTTATCAGTTCTCATTTGAAGCTCCTTAGCTGTAATTTTCTTCTGTGTTTTCTGTTTGGGCTGTTCTCATTTTTTTTATTCCGCACTCTGCTGCCACCGCTCGTTTTCCCCCACGTGGATCACTGGAATTTAATTTAATCACCTAATCTAATTTAATGATGACACCTTTTAAATACATTAAAATATTTGTGGCGAGCTCGGTTTATCTTGCCAATTAATTAAACGCCCTCAAAGACAGACTTTATTAATGAAATATGCTCCGTCGTATATTCGTTTTGTGGTTTAATTTTATTTGATGTGTGAGAAAGCGGTCAATAAAAGAAAGAAAGGGAGAAAGAAAACAAGAGAATGAGAGGAGTCCCTGAAGCAATTTTTGGGTGAAGGTCAGCGATGCTTTCACTGACTCCTCCACAGGGAGGTCAGAGGTCACGGGGAGCTAAGGAACTATTTGGTTCAACAAGGTTTTGAACCACTAATACAAATGCAGTTTTAAGCCAGGAGTCCTGTGATGGTTTAATAAAAGAAGCCATTCGCACATTTTAAAGATCGATAAGTTGAGATCACATGGAAGTAAATAAATCAATTTCATTAACGTGCTAAATCAAGCGGAGAGCTGAAAGTCCTAAATGAGGTTAAGAATCAAGGACAAAAAACCCAAACCAGTCTCGATGCTGGAGGTGGTGGTGGAGCAAAGATAGCCGGAGACTGGTTGAAATGGACACACAGGAGGAAGGTGTGGACGGTTGATCTCAGCCTTAAAGTAAATAAAAGCTTCTTTCTTCTATATTATAAGCAGTATTTAATTATATTGTCATTTGTGGCTCGGGGGGGCTGCTCTGTCAGACATAGTGTTTTTTTTTTTTAACATTTCAATTCGTCAAATGCAGAAGCACTGTTTCAAGGGATGCAATAACTACATGTGGCCTGTTTTGTCATCGCTTTTTTTTTATTTTTTATTTTTACAGATGTCCCCTAAACCAGTGGTCCCCAACCACCGGGCCGCGGACCGGTACTGGGCCGTGGGTCATTTGGTACCGGGCCGCACAGATAGAATAAAAACGTTTTGTTGGTTTATTTTTATTTCCAGCGGAGTCTGCAGGGTGTTTTATTTTGAAACATGACTAGCTCGTCTTCCCGTCACTTCTGTTTGTGTTCGTTTCCCGCACTTGACTGTCAATTTTTATGCCCGGCTGCTAAACGAAGCCGTCAGTCAACAACAAACGTCTCAGGAGAGCTGCTTTGGAAAGTGGGAGAGACTTAATACAGAGACAGGAGAAAAAGTAAACATGTTAAGCAATAGAAATTAATTTTATTCATTTATGAAACTTTTCAATAGAAAAAAAAAACACTTATTATTTGTTATGTGCGTAATGACCGGTCCGTAGAAAAATTTCTTCTTAAAACCGGTCCGTGGTGCAAAAAAGGTTGAAGACCGCTGCCCTAAACACCTAAACATCCACACGACTGTAAATGCTGCAATTTACTGATGTTCCTTAAATGCCTCACATGTATCTGTGTATACAATTTGCGGACGTCCCCTAATAATGGCCTTAATGTGCAGACTATCATTAGATGCTACAATTTACTGACGTTACCTAAATGCCTCACATGCATAGATAGCTTCTAGTCAGGAGTGTGACCAAAAAGTACTTTGAAAAGAGAGAAATGAGGCGTTCTAATGTCAGATTTACCCCCAAATGAAACAGAGTGAGTTTATCAGCCAGGAAACAAAGCGACAGACCTGCTAAATGTCAGATTTTTTGGTCATGTTTTGTGCCCTTGTGTTGGTCGAACGCAGCATGCAGGAGCTTGACAATGGCACAGGTGTAAAAATAACAAACAAAAAGCAATGTCAAGTGCGTTTCTAAGTGGAACACGAGGCATAAAAGCAATGATGGCAGCGGGATGTAGGAGATAGATGGCCTAAATCCCTAATTCTGTGCTGTTGAAAAGTGGCAGCAGCAGTAGAGTTTGTCCTCGTCCTGGCAGTTTTCAGACATCAGTCATGAGAAACATGCATCTCAAGGATTGAAATATACACGTAATATCCCAAAACTGTTAAAAGTTACATTTATTTTTGGCGTTAAAACACAATAAATCCCCTTTGCACAGTGCATGACATTGATTATCGCCGCTGACATTGTGGCGTTTCCTGAGCAAACAACACGACATGAATAATTGATCGCGTGCCGTACAATAAATCCCCAACTCTGCTCTCTTTGGCTTCATTTAACCAAACATTCTCAAACAGCCACGCACATTTACACACCGGCAAGCAGCTCCGAGGTAGAAAAATAAATAGGAATTACTTTTACGGAGGAGGAATTTTTTTTTTTTCTCTCGATTTACCTGCCTCAGCGAAGAAGTAGGCAGCCCTGAGAGATATTTAAAGATCACCCAAACAACCCTTTGGTGCTTCTTTCAGCAGTCAGCAGAGAAATGGAGAGCGAGAGAGAGAGGGGGGAAAAAATATTTATATGTTACCGGAACGTAATCTGCTGTAAAAGAAAAATAACACACTTGTAATGCCTTAAAGTGCGGATTTGGGAGTTGCTGTGCTCGGGATAAACAAGGGAGCGGGAGCGACGGGCTAAATGATGGAGCAAATGTCCTTTTGTCCTTACATGAGCCTCTTGTTTCGGGAGGATAAAGCCAGATGATAATAGAGGTGAGGAGGAGAATAGAGGGGTGAGTCACCGCAAAGGTTTTTTTTTTTTGCATCTCCATAAAAATGCGCGGCGAGGGAAACGGAGGTTTTGTTTCAAATGAGGCGCATAAGCTTGGAAATTGAGTTCGAAACCGAGCGGGTACAGACTACATCCTGAATCTGTATTCGACACTCGTTGAGAATAAAAGGGGGGAGGAGGGAGGTTTGATTGACCGGACAGGCTGGATCTTAGCACCAGTAAAACAGGCCTGATTGTTGTCACTGTGTTGAGAGGAGGGAAGGATGGGAGGGAGGGAGGGTGAAGTGAAGGAGAGAAGGATGGTCTGACAGGCCCAGACTCGGAGCGAACATAACGTCTCCTCTGGGAGCAACAACCGCCGCCGTGCTCATCTTTCTTCCCCCTCCTTCTCCCTTCTCCTCACTTGTACAGCTTTTACTCGCCTGTCAGTCTGTCTTGCTCCCCTGTCCGGCCATTTGTGTCTGTCGGCGTCTCTCGTGGTTTGTCTTTTTCCTCCCTCCCCTTCCTCCGCCATCGCTCCTTGCCTCCCTGCCTTTGCTTTTTTTTTTTTTTTTTTGTCACCCTGCGAACCTCTTTTATTCGGAATATATATCCCTGTCTTGATGTGTCCCTTATCTGCAGTCCTTGTCCTAGCTCTGTCCTCTATCTCTCTGTTCTCCTTTCCCCACCCCGCCACCGTCTCCCTTTGCCCTCCACCTCCTCGTCCTGAAGCCTCCCCCCTTCTACTATGTCCCCTTTTCTTATATTATTCCCTGTATTTAATCCACTGTTTCGCCAAATTTGACTCGAAATGTGTAGAAAAATGTTCAAATTGTTCTGACAATTACCAATTAAGCGATGTTAATGCTGCCTTCATAAAACTGTCCTGGTGCCAAAAAGCGACAGCAGTCCCAGGTGACTGTTAACTGAAAGGCCAACACCCAGCAAGTACAAGAGACATGCAGGTGGCATGTTGGGGGATGATGTTTCCATGCACAACAATATGACTGATTAGAAGTGATGAGATACAGAATGTAGACATGGGAGGAAGACTGTACAGCCAGTGGTGAAGGGATCTTTTAGTTTAATTTAAACACCACCACATAGCATACCAGCTAACGCCCTGCATTAAAAGCTAACTTAAAGTTGTATAATGTTCGCTTAATATGTAAGAAATCCACAGCGTTTGAGGTGTTTTCGTGTACTGTTCTGGCACAGCGATACTTTCTCAGCCATAAAAAGGTCTAAAGAAATCAGAACACTTTAGCAACAACAACAAAAAAGCCAAATACTTTCCTCTCGAGTCGGTGGAGACCAAAATGGAGCTAAAACTAGAGTAAGCTCCAAGTACATCCAGAGAGAGAAGTCTCATTTTCAAATAACTCACACCAATATATATATATATATATATATTTTGACTTTTTATTTAATTTATTGAATATGACCAAGCAGTTTATGCATATTCCTGCTGACTGACAAACAAAAAGTGCTGTAAACCTCATTCCTCCGTCTCGGCTCTCACCTTTAAGGAAAAATGGACTCTAATTTATGACTTGAACAGAAACCTTATCTCAACTCATCTTGCTGTGTGTCTGAATCTTCTTGTTTTTGGATTACAGCCTCTTATATTTTTTTTAGCTAACAATATCTCTGCAAAAAAATACTACTTTATATTACATAGTCTGTTGATCATTTCCACTTTGAGTGTGTTGAGTGTGTGTTGTGACAGAAGCCCAAGAAAAGCAGCAACACGTACACTTTTTAAACAGACTCACCTTTTGACTGTAAAACTGCACAAAAATCTGAAAATCAAAAAAAGACGTTTGTTGCATGATATACCCACATCTCTCCTGTACCTATTCGCTGTCTGTCTCAGGGAAAATGCCAGCTAAACAAACCAACAATAAAAACCTAGACTCCTGCACCACCATAAAATTTGGAGCATGTATACTATAGGCTTATATATGCTTATAACTGACTGCACAAGGGACCACAAATTTACTAAAAGTCATGCATTCAATATTGTACTTTACAAATATGCATGTTATATATTAGTAGCATCAAAAGCAAAACCACTGATTGTGCAGAAAACCCTCTTATAGAATTGTCTTTAACTGTATTTTTTATGCTTTCCTTGTGCATGGATGTGAAAGCAGTTACATTTAATACTGTTGTGCATTTAAATCTATGACAATCGATCATATTTTAATTATTATGTATGTGTTGTGTAATAAGAGGACAATATTTCCCCTTTGAAATGAAATGGAGTCGACTTATATAGCAGCATAGCATGGAAATATCTACAATTTAATTTGATCGACTAATGTGGAGCCTACATTTTTTAAATATTAGTTAAAATTACAATCTGATGGTTTAACCTTATACAGCAGTGTACTTGGCACGGTTTTAACTACAGTCTGAACTTAGCAATAAAGGAAGGACAGGCCTGGACATACGCTAATCTGCTCTGTGACCCTCCTATAGTCCCAGTAAGTGCCCTACATCTTAAGCATTCCACGTTCCCGCAGTTCAGTGACAATAATAATCAGCATTAACTAAAGCTTGACTTTGTGATGATACCGTGCACGAGCAGAAACTTTTCCACGCCGGAGCCAAATAGTCCAGCTGTATGAAGAAAAAGAGGCCAGATGGGCTGCGCGTATCCATCTGTCTTTACACATCCCCAACAATACACACTTCCTCTTCATCATCCTCCTGTCGCCTTCACCTCTGCAGTACCTTTATTCATCTGCTCACCATACATCTCTCTTTGCTTCCCCCACCTTTTTCCTCCATCATGTCCGACTCCCCGCTAAGCCTTAAATCATGCACAATGAGGAAAGAGCTCGAGTGCAAAAGAGCACTTTGTAAGTTGTCTGCCGTGCATCTAGTTTGTCACCGGGAAATTAGGAAATGTTTTGTGCGAGGTGGTCGTATTAGTGCAGGGACAGAGTGCAGGTCCATGCAGTTGGCTGGGCAGGGCTGCTGGAGAACCGGGGATTGTGGGAGTAGCTCGGCGCAGGTTAATGGCGGTGGGAAACTCCTTGTCATGGCTCCATTGTCTGAGGCGGCTGGGACCCGCTTACCGGAGGGCACCTCCTGAAAATTGCTTTCTGATAAAAATAGTGCTCAGCCGCGGACCTGGCCCACTTTATTAGCCGTGTGCTCTGGAAAAGCCTCGCGGGTAGAGAGATGGCAGCGGAGAGGGAGGGGAGGACTGATGTGTGGATGGTGGGAGGTGGAGGCGGGGGTGTTGGCGTGGTGAGATGTAGTCACACACACACAGCAAAAAAAAAGAAAAAAACCTGTACACCAGCGAACACACACACACACACATATACACTCCCCTGTGCAATTTAGCCACCCTCCACATCCCCACAAACACACATGTGCAGCCAGGTATAAACAATCTGACAGAGGCAGGCAGACATAATTGGGCCGGACTCCCGATACCCAGGACCAGCTCTGGCCAAACTCTCCGCAGTTAGCAGGGGGGAAAGTTGGGCAAAGTAAAACTTTACTCGGATGACATTGTGAATCTGCACTGGGAGGATAAACGAACACACTTCTGACCGAATTAAACACGTTATTAAAACCCATGTCCTGCCTCTTTTCACGTGTGATTTCAGGGCTTGGGGGCGCCTTGAATGCATAACAGCGCCACAACTTTGTACATGTAGCTACAATGAGCTTCTGTTACTGGATTACATGCAAGTAAAACCAGGAAGTTGTAAGAGAAGGTGAGCTCAATACGTCATGGTTGCCCAAAATGTCATAAAGTGAAGATAGTTTGTGTCCAAAATAAATAGTTTGTTAGGGTTTTGTGTTAAATCTACTACTCTTCATAATGATGATCACAATATTAAACACTTGGTAAAAGTTTGGGCACCATCAAGCTTGACAATAAACAGATGTTTGGTTGACCGATCCATCCACCCCGACCTCCTCCCTTTGTAGTACAAAGTCATCGTCAATCGTCAGTTTTGGAGCCTTGGTGAAAAAATTCCTACAGCAGTGATCGATCTAAGCGCTTAGAATAGAGGACGGTGTTATCGGTATATAGCTTATTAACTGGTCGCACCATCCTCTTGTTTCTTAGTAAGTGTGCAAAGTGATTTTAGATCTTTAGAACACAGGAGTCATATTAGTGGTATTAATATGTGTTTTGAATAAACTCTTTGAACTTTCGGCCCTGTTAGCAGGAATTATTCAAATAACAAACCAGTTTAAATGATAAAAAGGCTAAAAATGATGCATAATCAAGTGTGTGGGTGCTTTGAGTGACAGGTGTATAGTTCACAGTCCTCCTCAACCACTTTTTTGCTACTTTTTATACTAGCCAGGATGTAAAAGAAGTCAGGCACTGGCACCAGAAAACACCTCATAGTACCTTCCAAGTTGGAGCCTACTTCCGCTGTACCAGTACACATTCAGCTATTACCACCGTCCTAATAATATGTAGGTTCCTTTCATGATGCTGAAACAGTTGTGACCCATCAAGACATTTACTTCACAAGATCTCTAAAGGTGCCCTTTGGTACCAGGCAGCCAGCTGTTAGCAGCAAAACCCTTAAAGTCCTGGAAGTTTTGAGGTCTTGTTTTCCCAGCACTTCCCACGTAAGCTTGATCAGTTGAGATCTGGGGAGTATTGGAGGCCTAAAACTCTTTATCATGTTCCTCAATCCCTTCAAGAAGTATTTTTGCAGTGTCGCAGAGAATCACACTTCCTTTTTGCCAGCTTGCCTTCTTCCCACAGTGCATCCTGCTGCCATCTTCTGCCATCTCCTGCGTGACATATCAAACCAGGCCACCTCCTGTTGCTCCATTGCCCAAATTGTCAGTTTTCTCAACACATTTCTGCAGCTACACAGCCCTCTACCCTGTCATGCCCTGAGTATTCTGGTACGTGTCTTCTGTAGGGTTGGTCCCATGCACCTAGTAGTACGTCTATAGTCTAAAGTTCATTGGTTGTTCTTCCTTGGACCAATTTTGGTAGCTACCAACCACCACATACTGGGAACTCCCCACAAGACTCTGACTGATTCATCTAAAGTTGGCCCTCATCAAAGTCATTCACATCCTCATGCTGCCCATTTTTCCTGCATCCAACACATCACCTTCTACAGCTGATACACTTGACTTGCTGCCTGATATATCTCACCTCCTGTCAGATGCCATTTTAACCTGATAATCAACGTTATTCACTTCACCGAACTGAGGTTTTAATGTTGTAGCTGACTAGTGTCTGTACCAGTAGCAGCTCTTTTTATTAGTATCTGAAATTACACTCAGTCAGTAGCAGTCTGGGCTGTGAAGCGTTTCCCAGCTCTCCTACCAGTTCACCCACAGCCCTCCCCTCCTGTTCTCTGCACTGTTCGTGGCCTCCTCTAAGCTCTCCACTGGGGACTCCCTTTGAGATACGCAGAGTGACTAAATAGAGAATGCCTCTTGCTCACATGACCAACCCAGGAGAGGAGGTAAAGAAGCAAGAGGGGGGGATGATGAAGGATGGGAGGCAAGAGAAAAAAAGAGGAAGATGTAAGGCGTTCGAAAGGAGAGACAGGTTTTCATATCCACCTCGGATGCTGAAGTTACAACAAAGCCAAGACGAGAGTTCTAAGTTCTTACAATCCATAAACAACACTGAGGGCCACACACACACACACAAGGAGACAATTTCTATTATTATTTATAGGATACCTACATATAATTTGGGGGGAAGAAAGCTTGAGTAAACAACCTTTTTACTGTAAATTAATTCCTATGAGTGGGCTTTTCTTTATAAATTCCGCGCTGTGGCATTTTGCTGCCATGTCTCACAACAGCAGTTAATTGGGATGGATGGTCTTTGGTGATAGAGGGAGTTACCACATCCATCATCGCACTGTGTTCTATAACAGCGAGCAGTTCCTTTTCTCTGTAGAGACTCTCCGAGTGGGGAGAGAGAGCGCGTCTTCGAGATATTTAGTTCACTTTTCTGCAGAGCTATCGTGGATAGTAGGTCACAGGATTTATGCAGGGGATGAGGATGCGTGAATAAGTTGAACTCATGAGAACAGAAACTAAATCTTTGCTGTTTTTTTAGTTTTGTGTCCAGAAGTTGGCTGTTAATTCATTAAAAGCGTGGTAGTTTGGAGAATTTTTGATAACCACCAGCCTCCTGTAGGCATCACTATGGGAAGTTTTTCCATGCAGACACCACTTTCATGCTCCAGTTGTAGTTTTTTTTTTTTTTTTAAATATTGGGTTTTAGTTATTATTTACACATCTGAAAGATAGCTTTAACACTATTTGATTTCGCATTTGTGTCCACCTGATGAATGTAAGTGCAATATAAACTCAATTTTAGCTCCATTTTGGTCTCCTCCATCTCCTAACTGACAATCAAAGTAGTCTCACGCAAATATATGGACTAGCTATATTGGTCCACGGTGCAAAAATATATCAGCTTCACAATAAAGGCTGTACTACGGAAGCCGAGAGCGGTCGTTTTCCGCTACTGTTCTTTCTTTACCGTTTTCTCGAGATAACGAGTTAATTTTCTCGTTTTCTCGGGATAACAAGAATCGTTTTCTCGTGAAAACATGATAATAGGTGTTTGTGTTTGCCCGCTCGTGCCCGGTCCAGGATGGAATCCCAGGTGTGTGGGACCTCCCACACACCTGGGATTCCATCCTCAGTCACCAGCGGGGGGCCGGAGGACAAACGAGACCGGGCACGAGCGCTTCATTATAAGTTGTCGTGCCCGGTCAGCTGTCTATATAAGATACGTCACACCAGGAAGTCCGACAACTTCTGATGAAGGCTGAAGTGACAGACGAAACTGTCAACGGGATAATTATCTCGTTATCTCGGGAAAACAGCGTTTAAAAAAATGTGCGGTCATGACCGCTCTCGGCTTCCGTACTGTACAATTGTGAGATGTTTTTGTTTTTTTATTCACCTGCATCCATGTAATTTGATTGCACATTTTTTTTCCTTGGCATTACACATAGAAACAGCAGCAAAGTCTGTGTAAGAACCTGGACAGTTGGTGGGACAATAGCGCAGCAGAATCAAGCTCGAGTCCTGTTTTTGATCATTGTCAGTGTGAATTTCAGTCACGTTTTGCTTTCATTTACGTTGGTTAAATAAAGGAAGGGATTGTGGTTTTCAGCCCTGTGCAAATGCTTCCCAGTCGCTGTTTACTTCAGTTGTCATTTGCTGCTTTTTGATATTTTCAGTTGCTGTTTAATTTGGTTGTCACACACTGTGCTCTGTCTTTTTCAGTCACATTTGTTTTTTAGTCACAGTTCTCTGTTGTTTTCACCTGCTGTTTACTTTCATTGTCAGTTGCTGCTTTCCTTCATTTTCAGCCACTCTTCTCCGTCATTTTCAGTCACTGATAATATTTGTTTTTAGCTTCTTTTTTTTGGTCATTTTCAGTAGCTGCTAACCTTCACTGTCAGTTGAAGTTTTCCATCATTCTTAGTCACTGTTTTCTGTCCTTTTCGCTCTCTGTTCTCTGTCATCTCCAGTTGCTGTTTAGTTTGGCTTCGTCTTTGTCATTTACAGTCACTACAAAACTACTTGACTAAGTTTAGACACCAAAACTACTACGTCAGGTTTAGGAAAGAACATAAGTTGCGCCAAAATACCACCATGCAATCGTCAAGCTCCACTTATTTGGGTGAAGATCCCACCTGAAGAATAGCCCCCGATAATGTAGGCATAATCACAATTTTACAGCCATTCATATGCTGTAGACCAACACAGTTATTACAACGTCTTTGGTCACACTGGCTTGAGAAATATCTGGATCTCAAACTGCTAACTATGCTCAGTGGCTGCTTGCTAACTTTTTCTGTACAAGTGAAGCAAAACATTGAATTTGTAAGGTGTAAAATTAAACCAACAGGCTGAAAGATGCCATAAAGTTTCACAGAAGTGAGAGGACGCATGCTAGGTTACTGGTTGACTCCTTCCTGCAGCAGGAGACGCCACAGTAAAGATTTCTTTATGGTAGGATTATTTTGTCACACCATAGTTATGTATATATTCATTGTTTCTCACCCAAACACGGGGTATTGCATGTTGAACCCTAATGTGTTTCCTTCTTCATAGGACATATTTGAATTTTCCCATTTTTGCTGGCACATTGTTGCATTTAATGGTGCATTACTGCCACCGTACTTCATGTTGCAGGGCTTGGGTGCAGAACAGATTACTGTAGTCAGCAAGCCTGTGTATTGCATGTGCAAAAACAAGCCAGGAAACCACTTATTAAGATGCTTTATTGCACCATTTGTGACCAGAAACTAAGAAACTCTAAGTGGCTACAATCTGTATTCTTTTTTTTTTTTGTAATAACCATTCATCAGCAGATAACAATGTGAAAACAATGTGACAATCAGTTGCCTGTAGTACGGCTCGATAGCAAGTTTCAGCCGCCCGGTCCTCAACTTTACTGTTTGGTTTCACTCACATTGCGCTGTCATCATTTTTGACCACAGCAGGGAGCTTTTAGTCATTAATAAAACTCTACAGCGCACCACTTGTTCAGGAGACAGACACAGTTGGCAACTAGATGATGAACACAGTGGGGCATCTAGCAGCTCAAGAACTTCAAAGTTCCTTCAGGAGTTAGTAGAAAGCCCCTCAAAAAGCAGGAAAAGCAATGTGAACACCAATAATGGCTCTAATTTAAAGCAACCACGACTTGTAGAATTTGTCTAGAATGCAGGTAGAAATCCAAATGTAATGTTTTATTGGAGGGATAACAGAATAAAAGCATGACTGCACTTCATAATCTTGTTAAAATGTATAAGATTACTAACCATTTCACTGAAGAATCATTTGGCTTTTGAAGACATTCCACTCCTCATACAAGAGGTTTCCTCAGATTTAACTGACTGGTGGGGAGACGTAAGCATTTATCTCAGACCCCTTTGTTTGTCAGCACTGTTGGACCACTTTCTGGTATGTAAATAGAAAATTTCTACAATATTTCATACAATGCAGTCCTGGCTGTCCTCCTTGGGAAGTTTCACCACCATTCATACCTCGATTAATGTAAATCTCGGGTTCATATGAGGTGTGGATTATTGATAATGTGCTAATGACCACAGGGGGCTCTAGATGGTTGGTAGATGAAACGTCTTTAGGAACTAAAAGAGTCTAGATAAGATGATGTAAGTTAAACTAAGTTAAGCTAGACTAAGCTAAATTAAGTTGAGATAAGATAAGATAGGACAAGATACAATACAATAAACCTATATTAATCCCACAGCGGGGAAATTTGCAGCATTCCAGAGGCAGAAAGGGGATATTGCAAACATTTAAGGAATATAGTAAAAAAAAAATTAATGAGAAAACAAGCCAAATATACAAAAGTACTTGTTCTAGAAATATCAGCATTGCACAGATTCGTCCGTGCATAAAAATACTTTATGAATATTGCAAACATTATTATCTATATTGCACAGACCTCTGCAACCTCTGCAATATCTTCAAGCATTGTTGTGTATCCAGTATATGTGTGCAGTATAAACATGTAGTATGTTGAAGTATTTCTTGTCTCCTCAGCACATGCAGACTTTTTGTGCCCTTTTCAAACAGATGCACCTGACAGGTGGCAAACTGGCAATTAGTCAGTTTTCCTCAACAAAAACTCTTCTTCCAGTTTGACCTGAGAGGACCGAGCTGCCTTCCACACACACACACACACACACACTCCCCCTCACCCCTCCAACTCCTCTCCTCTGACCTTCCTCACCCGCCCGACGAATCAGAAAAACGCTCGTGTCTTTTCTTTGAGTCAGCACTCTTGTTTCCTTTCCCTCCGCTCTCTCCTTCCTCTTTTCTCTCCCCCCCTCTTTTGCACTCTGATCGACCCCCCCATCTCCTCCCCAACCCCGCTCACCGGTGTGCACCTTCCTCTCCCTCTGATGTGGCAGCAAAAGTGTGCAGACATCATGTGGCCTTGAGGGAAGGAGATGGGGGAGAAATGGTGGAGGAAGGGCAGGGTGTGGGGGATGCTGAGATAAAGAGAGGATAGCAAACAAAGTAAGAGAGAGGAAAAGAGATGGTGAAGGCAGTGTGGAGGTAAGGCAGGTTATCTCTGGTTCCCATTGGAAAATCCCCAAACGCACAGCGAGGGTCTGGCAGTCAAGGTGAGAAGCAGAGGACATCCCCCTCCCTCCCTCTCTGCTTCTTCCACCTTGTGCACCGGCCTGCACCCTCTCCAGCTGTTCTCATTACGCTCCGTGCATGTGTGTGTGTGTTGGTGTGTGTTCTCTGTGCACACCTTGTTTATTCATCCTTCAGTGCAGCTAGATGTCATGAGCGTATGTTTGCATATTTGTTTCAGGGCGATCATTTCCTCGTGATGTTTGTGTGTCTTGTCTGGACGCTGCGAGCCCATCATCAGGCCTGGTCGGGCTCCAGCGCTCCTCATGGCGTCCCTGTAAATGCCAGAAAGTTGGCAGGGCCGAGGACCCCCCTCTCTCCGCTTGAAGTGCTAAAAAGTTCTTTCTCCTCTCCGTCGGACGGCAACTCGCAGACACCCGCGAGGGTTCAGGAGAGCAGCGAGAGGCCGAAAGGTTGGAAATCGGACAGGAAAAGACAGAGAAAAGACCTTTAAAGGCCTCATCGGTCTGTCAGATCACCCAAAAAACAGCTGTTCTTCCAGGAGAAAGGTGCTGAGATGACATTATGCAGCTTGTTTTGACCTTAAAAGTAGCTGCTCATGATAACGATGCAATCGCTGCATTTATTCAAAACAAACCAACATTTAAAGGGAAAAAGCCAATTCTTGCTCACTTTATGGTTCATTTTGCAGCTGTTTGGGAACTTTTAATGACAACTGTAGACTTTTTTTTCCCTCTTTTTTTTTCTCCTATATTGACATTGGATTAGATTATTCTGCATATCCGAAAGGGTGAGTTATTGGGACAAACCTGCAGAGATTTATCACCCAACTCTGCATATTCTCTCATCTATGCAGAATTTTATAGTCCCTCCGTTGCTTTGGTTTGAAGGTTGGCATCTTTACACCAAATACAAAAAAATCATAAATCAGATGTGATTTAAGTCCAGAAAATCCTGTCAAGAGTAAATCACAATGCAAGAATTTCAAACTAGTAAGGGGGCTACTAGGCTTCTACTGAAATTGTCGGCTTGACTAAGTGTTACTGAGCTAAGAGATAAGTCAACGTAAATTATTTTCAAGGCACAATCTCTGCTGCAAATGTTAAAAATCTGTAGTTATTTTGGAATAACAAGACTAGGC
>NW_007578038.1:57764-72136 GCF_000690725.1 Stegastes partitus | reverse complement strand
GACAGGTCACCAGTCTATCACAGGGCTACACTTAGAGACAGACAACCAAGCACACTCACATTCACACCTACGGACAATTTAGAATCACCAATTTAACATGTTTTTGGCGAGAACCCACGCTGCACGGGGAGAACATGCAAACTCCATGCAGAAAGATCCCGAGTGTCCTCACCGGGACGCGAACCGGCGACCTTCTTGCTGCGAGGCAGCGATACAAACCACTGAACCACCTTGCAGCCCAAAGTGGTTTTCCTACAGATAGTATGTTTAGTATACATGCAAGCTATTCACCTCACCATGCTTTTGTCAGTGCATTAAACTCACTTTACATAAGAATCATTAGAAACAAATCGTTACACTTTTAATATAGAAGTCATAAATGACAGCTCCACCCTTTTAAACCAGCCTATATATGAGCTACAGTCCTGTTATTTTGCAGCGTGCTGTCCCACAGTCATAGAGCAGATTCTCACACAGCTCCAGTGAAGATGACACATCCTTTTTTTTTCCCAGAGTGAAGCATCTTTTTGTCTGTGAATAAGCCCCGAACAGCTCCGCGTACAATCGCAGCGCAAGTCAACCAGAAAAAATGCTGCTTTTAAAACCCAAGAAAACAGGCCCTTCGCTGGTGCTACTACGGGCTTTGACAAAGTTGCTTTGAATGCCAGAGGTTGTTTTTCACTTAACGGCTGTAGATGTTGATGTTTTTTAACACTTGAGCTGGCTAGTTTATCCGCCAGAGAAAACAGCAAGCCAGCAGCTTGGAAATTGAAGTTTTCTCCCCTAAATGCTGAGTGATGGTTTAAATGCACAATTTGAGAGAACAGTGCTGACGATAATGCAAAAAAAAAAGAGAGAATACCGGCAGGGCTGCATGTTGTCCATGCATAAATTAATAAATGATAATTACTCCTATCTTTGGAGAATT
Organism: Stegastes partitus; assembly: GCF_000690725.1. Taxonomy (NCBI): domain Eukaryota; kingdom Metazoa; phylum Chordata; class Actinopteri; family Pomacentridae; genus Stegastes; species Stegastes partitus. The sequence continues at coordinate 71,208 of NW_007578038.1, read as the reverse complement.
GTTTTGCAAGCTCCTGTGATGCTTCCTCAGCTGTTTGTCCTCAATTAAAGTTGTTTTTTCCTGCTCATTTGCTCAGATAATCATCTGCTTTGCTGGTAAACAAGCTTATAAGGCTAACCTTGCTCTGTGTGCTTTTGGTGCTGATTCTTATCCTCCTGACAAGAGTTGCATCTGTGAGTAAATATTCATCAGTCACTGTACAGGGACAAAAAATGCCCCGTTTTATTTCTCTATATGAGGTTTGTCCTGTAGCCCTTTGATTTCACTCGCTCTGATTAAACCCTTCGATCACAGTATCATTTATCGTACAGTAACAGCATCAAACCAGCAGAGACAGACACTAAAGCAAGTGCTTTTTGGATGAAAGAAAGCAGCTCCCGATTCATGATCAATGCAATATCTTTTTTATAACCCGGCCATCCCTTTAAACTTTTTCCCCCCCTGCAGGATATATATTTTTTTTATGACGCTTTCTGTTTTATTGGAGTGTGAAGTGAAGAGACAGGAGGGACAGGACGGAGATGGAGGCTGAAGATGTGAGCTGACAGTCAGCTGACAGAGTTGAAGCTGCGAAGCCAAACTCGGCCTTTTGACCTCTGGGATGATATGATGCACGGCGTCCGCACGGCTGCAAATAGCTCCAGCAAATTTATATGAAAGTTTTGATTTAATGCTTTCTTTCAAGAGTCATAAACCAGCAATCATAGGTCAGTTAGGTGTGTGTGCTTAAAAACAACTGTTTTTACAGGAAGGCTATGAATTGAAGAAGAGTTTGTATATTTTTCTGTTTTATTAAATTAGAGAAGAAAATGTTAAATCACACTTTTTTATCTTTTTTTTTTTTTTTTTTTTTTAATGATAAAATTACATTCCATTTGTGGAAAAAAAACAAAGTTGTATCCACACACAGCATCCATATTTTAATAAATAATTATATGTATTTTTCCATTTCTTAAGTGTAAAATTAGATGATTTTATCTTAATTAAATGCCCCACCAGTGGTTGTTATTATACAGATATTTGCTGTTATTTTAAAGGGAAAAACAAAAAATTTAGGGCTAAAAAAATGTGAATGAAAGCAACCTTCAAATCATTATTTTAAGGGTTTTGTTGTTGTTGTTGTTGTTGTTTTTTACAGCATAATTACATTTAAAATGCCCTAAAATATGAGACACTGTTCCACCATGCTCTGTGCATGTTCCTGCTTATGCAGACAGGAGATAAAAAAGAGGAAATTAGTGAGAGCGATGGTCGTCCTCAAGTATCGCAGCACCTCCCCCTTTAATCACATTTACTATGTGTGATATGAAAGGGGTCAAAACTACAAAGAATTGTCTTCAAGTGTGCCGTTAACCTCCGCTCTAATGCACTAGCACCACTAGCAGCTGTGGTCCTGTTAGGTGAGATCTGAACCCATAAAAAAGCTGATTTTAATTTGGCTGCCATCCCTTTGTGCAGTGATGCTCTGCTCCAAGTGCTCCTGCCATGCTAGGAACTCTCCCTGGATGTCTTGATAGACGCTAAAACTCCTCCACAGGGTCAAAACAGCAACCTTTCAACTTGAATTTCATCTTGAGGATGAAGCTGGAAAGAGGCAAATTTAGTGATTGGAGCAGGTGAAGAGCAACAATCATGTAGTGGTGGCCAAAAACAGTTTGTAGTTATGGCACGGTGAGCAGGTGTCATGATGGAGCCATCATGCCACAGTTCGCCAAGTGTTCTGCCTCAGACACCTTCAGGACGTTACAGTAGATCTAGATGTTGACATACTCACCCTGGGCTTCAGTGCTCAACCTCAAGAAAATGAGGAGAATGCCGTCTTTGGCTTAGGAGACTTCTGGCTCTTCCATTGTGATAATGTCTGTTTGGTCTTTGCTGTCAAACCACCTCCTGTATCCCAGCTGCTGGCTTACATGAAATATGATGGTTGCTCTCTCCTCTAGTTTGAAATCCATGATGAGACTGCAAAAGCACACCTACCAGTGATCACAAAAACACATGCAGCAGAGCTCCTGATGTTGATCACACGTTGCCATGCAGAAACCTTGTTGCACTCTTGGTCTCTCCTCGTGTGTTCACTTGGTGGCCAGAAATTCAAATGAAAGCTAACGTTGGTCTGACTTTACAAGACATTTGCTCGTCTCTGCTGCCCCTAATTTGGCAAAAATAAATGCATGTTTAATGAAATCTCCCCTTGCGGATGCCTCAAGAACACTTTCCGAGTTGTGGAGTGGAGTCACTTAACTCGGACTCAAGCCATAAACCTGATGACTTCATGCCTCATACTACTTTGGCTTCAAAGCACAGCGACTTCACAGTGAATTGATGTCCTCCCCAAGCCCAAGGATTACATTTTTTGTTGTAAGAAAGAAAAAACTTTGAATCAGTGTAGCAGCAGGAGGAACAGTGTGTTTAGCAGATACCTGTGACTGTAAAGCCAAACGACCACCCTGTTAAACATGCACAACTTCTCATCATAGCATAGTCGCTGAATATGCACCAGATCATGATGCTAAACCGACTAGATCACAAATCTAAATGAATGCAGCCCCACTGACAGCAGAGAACACTTAAAGACGTGATCCCAGATGAACGTGGCTGTTTCCGCAACGTCTGAATGAAGCCACATTAATGCAAAGTCACTCATGTCTGAATGACAAAGCCATCACTTTAGCTATTTAATGAAGCCAGCAATGTTACTTATTTGATGTCTGAAAGGGACTTTGCTGTGTCACAGGAGTTAAACACCACGGCACACTTGATCAGCTTCTCTTAAACCCCGTGAACCTCAAGTCGTTTCTCGGCGTTCTTTGCTCCGATCACATTTTTTTTTTAACTTACTGTGGGCTCATTTTTTACTGCAATACAAAGTCTTGCAGCATGACAAAGCTATAGGCTGACATAAATCACAATAAAAGGAGATTTTTTTTTTGATTTTTGATTTTACAAACAGACCTGAAATCAGTGGCTTTTTTCCAAGTGGCTGTAGGTTTTAGTAATATTTGAAATGTAGCGAGTCTACATATTTTACTACTTCCCTGTTTAACTTTTCCATACTTTTCTCCTTTCTGCTCTTTGTAAGCCCTCCAGTTCATCGTAGTTCTGCCAAAAAAGTCTCAAAAGTTTTGTCAATGCGAGTCACTGATGGCGTCCTGGTTGTGCCGAGGAGCGCAGACTTTTTGGTTTTGTTTACAGAACCTGGTGCAGCCCGTTTATTTTTGGCAAATTTGTGAAAGACACATGCAGAATAAAATGATTTTGATGAAATTTCATGATTTCAAGCTTAAGTTTGCAAGAGAGCGGCATGTCAGAGGTGAGTAGTTCAAGAGCTGTTAAAAAGTTGATAATCAGTTGATTGTATTGACTTTTTACAGTTTCTGGTCTGGTGATTTTGACAAATGTTTTTTTGTTGAATGAGACATGTAGAGTAAAGACATTTTGATAAGATATTAAAATTTAAAGCTCAGGTTTGGTTTTCAGATGGAACAGCAAGACACAGATGATGAGTTCAAGGACTGGCAGAAAGTTGGAAATCGAATTTTTTTTGTTGTTGTTTTTTTATGATAAACTGATGATTTTTAAAAGATAGTCATCTCAAATCATTCACATCCCCTGGCAGGTTTGGGGGTTAAGAGGGTTTAGTAGTAGTAGTAGTTTATTTCATTCATTGACAAAACAACAACAACAACAAAATGCAATACAATACGAAACAAAAGTTTCCAACTTATGAATGAAAATGGAGCAGAAAGAAGAATCAACATCTATATTTTTGCCCCTTTATAACAAACATTCAGGTACAATCAGCATTAAAAACAAACAAACAACAAACAAAATGACTTTAAAGTCTGAAAGGCCTGCACAGCCACTCTCACTATTTTAGTCATGTGACACCACTGTGATACTCTTAATTCATTTCTTTGTATTTCAATAATATACTGAATTTACTTATGTTTTTGAATCTTGTGTGTGATTTCGATTCTTTTGATTCCTAGATTGTTCCATAAATCGACCTCTTTGACAGAAATGCACTAGTTTAGTTAGTTCTGAAGTTTGTTCAAAGCAGTATATGCTTTTTTTTAAACCAAAAAGCATACTGACACTATAAAAAGTTTTAATTTTGATGAAGATCACATAAGTTCTTACAGGACATGAGCACCTCCACTTGGCATTGAACCCGACTGAGCACGTAACTCGAGACTCACTTTCTCCCACAATTGCCGAACTTGAAGCCAAAACATCTTATCCATCACATCTGTCATGAACACTCCCGGCTCACTAAAGCCAATTCAGTGCAACAGTATTGATCTGCGGTCGCTGCTGACACGCGAACCCGCAAACATGATTCACTGAAAGCTGCGAAAAAAACGACTCATAATTCCCTCGGTCAGCGCAGAGACAGACATGAGCACCGTCATACATGTGTCCTATCGATGGTGTGAAATACGTTCGTCCTCTGGGACTCGCTCGATAGGTGTCGGCGACTTAAAGCCCCTGGATTAACCTGTGCTAGCCTGATTGCAGCTTGTAAGTCGCTTTAAGTTCTTCACGCTCGGTCGCGTCGGCATGTCGCGCGTCCAATCAAAACCTAATCCAGGTTTTTTTTTGTTTTTTTTTTCCCCCCTGCTCCAATGCCTATTGGCTTTTTCGCAGAGGTCTTACATAGAATCAACCCCCCCCGGCTGAGTGCACGGGAGGCTCATTGGTTAATGGCAGAAACGGGCCTGAATAATGTCTTTAGGTGTCAGCGGATGGAAATAAGATGAGGCTATAGGTGTGTCATTACCGGAGAATAATCCCAACTCTGCTCCCTTCAACCTCTCATCTCATTTTTTTTTGTTTTGTTTCATCTTATCCCCCTGCTTCCTTCTTCTCTCCTCCTCTCCATCCCTTTCTTCTTCTTCTTCTCTTCTGTCTGTGGGAGTGAGTGATGAGGGAGGGAAGCGGTCCATCCGTCACTGTTGATGTCGCTAGCGACTGTGTGTGTGTGTGTGTGTGTGTGTGTGTGTGTGTCTATATGCATGTCATCTGGCGCCGGGTGGCCTCCCACTGATGTAAGAGGGATCCGTCATGTCTCTCTGTCACAACAGCAGACACGCATGAGTGGACGCACACACACACACAACTAAACACACATACAATCCTCTGGTCTATCTGTAACAGTTTACCCTTGATCTGATTAGTAGTCTTTTATATTCCTGCACTAAAAACTTGTGTAAAAGTGTCCTCACCAAATGGAAGTTATTAGATTTAGTGAAATCAGAAGTCGCCCCGGAGTCGTGCGAGTCAGTCGTATGCGTTATTGTTCTGTTGTTGTCCCTCTCCTGCATCCGGAGGCGTGTGATGATACGACATGATGGGACTGTTTCCGCTTAAAGTCTTCCTCAAATGTGGCACATAAAAAATGCAGAAAGAAGCCTCGTGTTGGATTTGTGGTTGTTCTCCGAATCGAGGGCTTTTTAGCGTGCTAAAAGAGGTCCTTTGGGAAGAGCTGAGTGTTATGGAGTGGCAAGTAGACACCAGTTAATTTTGGAGCATAAAGAGCAGCGGCGGCGGCGGAGGTTGTGGTGGTGACAGGAAGCTCCAGGACCGTGTTTGGAGCAGCCCCTGCTGAGCACAAAAGGAACTGCAGCCGGAGTCTGGTTTGTCTTCCAGATGAGGGGAAATGAGGGTTTATTGGACTCAGGTGAGGGATAGTTTTCACAGTTTTTATTAGGCGGGAGTCTGCAGCTCGTTTGGTGTTCTGGGTGACGAGGCAGGAGGAGGAGGAGGAGGAGGAGGAGGTCGGGCCTTTCCTCAGGTTTTGATGAAGAGGTAATGATCAGTCAGAAATCAGCCTGATTCAGAGTAAAGTGTTGCAGACAGATGTGCGTCCGTCCCCTGTGTGTCTGCTGTGTGAATAATGCACCTCTATAAATGGCTGTTTAATAGTGTGTTATCCTATAAAGCGGCATCGCTGATGGCACCCTGATTGTGTGTTTGACACTATGAAGCTGGCTCCCAGCCAACACTTTAATCTAATTAAACACAACTGTAACATGGACCACTGAAACATTCTATACAGTAGCAGCTAGTTTATTTTAAAATCATCTACAGATGTCGGATTTCAAAACGCATGATGGTGAAATGTTTTGGAAATGTTTAAACCATTCATCTGACATTGCAGAAAAGTGGATCAAATTAACTCACTGTACGCTCTCCAGAGGTGAGTGTGCAATCATGCATGCAAGTGTTTCTGTTTTCCTGCGAGGGGGATCCAGCACTAAGAGTTACACAGAAACTGAATGAAAAATTAAAGGTGTATTTTAAAAAATGAAGGTTAGAAATTCGGTGAAAACAGCGCTGATTATGTGTTATTATGTTCACCGACTGCAGGTCTGTGAGATTTAAACATAGCTTCAACGGTGACTAAAGGGCTTTGTGTTGGTTTTCTGTGCAGAGTGTAGACATTTAGATAAGATGACAGGCTGCCCTTAAACATCAGTCTAAAGCATCAGGAGTTTGAGTGGACTTGACATCTTGATGGAGTTGAAATGTGGTTAAGAAGACACCGGCGTGCAGCTTAATGGGCTGGATTAGAGGCTTCATATGTGCTCACAGCCACACAGTAAAGGGTTATGTTAATGTGGAGCTACTTCAGTGATGAAAAAAAAGGAAGAAATAGTGGTTAAAAATTTTAATTCAGGAAAAAAAATGCATATATTAGATTTTGCTTGTCAACAGATCTGCAAGCATCTAGAATATTTACCTTTTTGATTTTTTTTTTTACGACTAGTACCTTTTTTCCCCTTCTCCTGAATGATAGGTTTAGATTTTTTGTTTTCTCCATTATGATTTAGAGAAACTTCAACGGGGGGAATTTCAGGATAATCAGAAATTCTTTAAAAGATAAGAACATCCACACTGGACTAGTCCGTTTTCAGTTATATAAGTCCTAAAAAAATTAATTGAAATAATAACATTAAGTAAGGATGAGAAGTAATGAGAACCAAAAAGACTCAATTACAAGTCAAAGCCCAGCAGTCATAATTTTCGAAATATCAAGCGCAGAAGTACTTATTATACATTTTGTGGAGTGGAAGCGAGATTAAGGCCTGCATTTAAAATCTAAATGTAATATATTACAATAAGTCACAGTGCACATTCTTAAAAACTGCTCCCTGGTTGTTATTATATCGGCTACTGCGTGCTTAAGTAGCATTTTAGCTGTTCCAAGGAGAAACTGTTTTCATTACACACAATCAGTTTGCCAAGTGGTTCCCAACTTAGGGGTTGGGTCCCTCCAGAGGGACACCGAATACATTTCAGGGGTCATAAGGTGATGAGTGACCCACTAAAGACGCAAGTTGTGTTACATAAAACTTAGAGATGAGGTTATCAATAGATGAATTGACTGTGGTACTTGACTTAAATTAAATTAAACTAATTTTTTGGACTGTTGGAAACTTCATCTTATGTTGTAGAAAACAGGCACTTCTCACTTTTCTGATGTTTCCTAGATCAACTGAATTATTCAACTTCTTCTCCTTTTTTTCTGAAAACTTGAAGAGTTTTACCTGACTGAGCCCTGCATAGTTACGATGAAACCATATGGGGAGTTTATTGGAGGGATTTCTCTTTCCCAGAGCTGTAATCACCTCATAGACATCTGAAACAAGTCAAGAGCCGTAAACACCAGAAACCACAGACTTAATCTCAGTGCATTTTTTAAACGGATGTAAAATCTTCATCTAAAAAAACTACATACACCTGCAGGATAAAAGTAAAAAACAAAAGATTTCTGTTTAATATAAAGTGTTGCAGCATGTATCGTTTATTTAAATGTGCCAGATCTCCAATTTTTGTGGCTCAATGGATCATGCTAATATTCCACCATCAATACAAAAGAGCTAAAGTATGCAACATTAGCATGACCCATAAAGCCATGATAGCTGCATTGAGACATATGCTAGGTGGATTTTAGTTTTGCAGAGCCAGACCTAACTTCACAGCACTGTGTCAGCACTAGAGAATGATCTAACTGTATCTCATTCTGCTACAGTGGTGTCACAATCATCGTGGGCAGTGCTAAGCCCAGGATGTAGTGATGGTGCCCCTGCAAATTAGCCTTATTGAAATGTTCTTCAAAAATATTGTTGTTGTTTCCTGTCGTCAAGGTTTTGAAAATGGCTGCACGTAGATAGCAGAAGGGCAGGAGAATGCTGGTGGAAATGCGAAATTAATACCAGAAGTCTCCATCCGTTGATTCAGACTAGGTGGAATTAAAATGGAATTACCCTTTAATTATACCACTGAAGTAAGTTACTTTGCACCGCTGGCCCTGCAACCGTGACCAGCTTCAGCCTGTGAAATGACACTTAAAACTGGGCCATTCCCAAATTTGCATCCCTCCACTCTCGCTTAGTTGCACCCAGGAGGAGAGCAAGCTAATCAGAAAGTCCTCCTTCGCACAAGGTTGATCATAGATTGGTAATGAAACAGATCCAACATACACACACACACACCCTTTACATTATACGTATGGCCACTTTCCGTTTAATTCACATAATTAATCAATTAGTGATCTCCAGCACGCCTTGTCTGGAGGGGGTGCAAGCTGCTGATCGGGCCTCGCAAAGCAGGCTTTAATCCATTTAGGTTCACATGCACTGAGAAGATGAGACGCGTCACACTGCAGTGCAAACACAGTTAATGATAGCGATCTGATTACACCTTCCGAGACACTGCAGACCTTTGGATTTCGCTCTGTGCTAATAGAGCTAAGGTAATGGGTGGGCAAGGAAATGAATGGCTGCCTAAGTGAATGGATGTGTAATTAAAGAATGGGCGATACAGTCAATGTAATTAGCTTGTTTATGTGCGGTACAATGGATATGGGCAGGCGTTAAGGCCCTGCGCCTGCAGTGTGGCAGACAAACGGAGAGAGGAGGAGATAGAAGATGGAGAGAAGGAGGAGAGAGAGAGAGGTGGAATGGGAATGAGAGAGAGAGAGAGAGAGAGCAAACTCCTTATTCAGGCCTTTTCTGCTCACCCGTCACATCAAGGCTCCAAATCAATCCTGCAAATTGGTTTGTTCCTCGACAAGGTTACCAAATGACGGAGGGATGGAGGGAATGAAGTGGAGAAGGAGAGGCAGAATATGAGATAGAGAAGGAATATGTGAGGAGCTGTAACAAGAGAGGGAGACGGGGAGGGTAGAGGGATGTCCCGCTGTTGACGTATTGTCTAATGCGGAGCTATGCGCGTCTGTGCATGTGTGTGAGCTGAAGGCCAACGGCGGGGTCATTAAACTATGGAGGGAGGTGAAGGATCCGGCTGGTTGTTATTTGTTACAGGTAAACCGAACCGGCTGAGTTATGGCACCGCCGCTCGCAAAAACCCTCACTTTGTCCATGTGGCAAACCGCCGTGTGCACATGTTGAACTGAGTTTGTCCAAGTGTGTGTGTGTGTGTGTGTGCGCTTTGTTGATGCGACCGCAGATGCTCCTGTAACCCTGTCACAATGAAATGTGGGGCCCATTTCCTCCCATTCCCAGCTGAGCCAGTGGAATTGAAGAGTAAATATATAAATAATAGACGAGATAAAAAATGGCGCTCGCTCCAAATGTGTTATTCTTCTCCTCTGACCTAATGTGTTTGTGTGTGTCTCTTGCAGGAACACTTCACACCTGAGTGCAAGTTTAAGGAGTGCGTATTCGAGAACTACTACGTCACCTACTCGTCCATCCTGTACAGACAGACCCAGTCGGGGCGGGCCTGGTACATCGGCATCAATCGGGACGGACAAGTCATGAAGGGGAACCGTGTCAAGAAGACCAAGGGAGCTGCTCACTTCCTGCCCAAACTTATTGAAGGTAGGAATTTATTGCCAACTTGCTGCTCCAAGACTTTGCGGGACTAGTTTCTCATCTTTGGTACTCATTTTTATGAACAATCATGGTCGCTTTGCACTAAAATTTCTTCCAAACATTCTGTAAATGTGAAACACATCACTCTATGTGGCATCAAATAATGTTGGTCAACAACAACCAAGCTGGCATCAGGTTTTTTGGAACAATTTTTACATAGAAGCATTTTTTTTCTCCATTTAAAAGAAAAGGGAAAAAATTGACTTTGACTTGTGATTGCTATATCAAGGCACATTCACTACCTGTGGACAAATAACCCAACATTCCTTAACACAGAAACAGATACAACACGTGTCATCGCAGCTTTGATTGAAAAAAGAAAAGAAAAAAAAGAGTGGGCTAATAAAAAAATAAACTACCCCATTTAAATTTGGCCATGTCTGATGTCTAAACCCATCTGCAATGCATGCTGAATCTCTGAAAAAAAGTCACCCTTCAACTTCAATTTCATTTTGAGGAAAAGGAAGAAGTCACAGGGAGCCAAATCTGATAAGTGATGCACCAAATGTCTTCCCTCAGTCACCTTAAAGGTGTTACAGTCAGACTCTTGAAAGCTTGACCCTGAGGGAATAATGTCCCAGAGCACAAGCAGAAGAAAACAATGGCTCCTTGTGTACCTGACACATCTCACTGTGAGATATTCCACTGTGAAAACTGCCTTTTTTTTTCTCTCACATGAACATTGGCTGAATGAGTGAATGCAGCCTATTTACTATTATAAACACGAGATTTTTTTTAAGAAGGATGCTTCAAAGTAAAAATATATGTGAGTCATTTTTTTTACTTAAAGATGTGTTTTAGCCACTAGGGTACAACAAAGTCACCTGTAAACACATCGCTGAACATTTTGAGTTCTATATGTCGAGCAAAGCAGTCGCCAGTTTTCCATCCAGCAGATACTTAGCAGCTTTAGCATCTGAAGTTGTGATTCTGCAAACCTGACGAAGGCAAGTAAAATATTCCCTCTCCTATGGATATATATTTTGTCGGTCAGTCTTCTACATTCCCCTGCTTGTAGCTAACTTTTGGTGGGTGGTGTTTGATTCCATTTAGGTTGGTTTTGCAGAGCTTGTCTGCCCGCTGCATGCTCTAAAACCTAAACAATTGGCCAAAAGGTGGGAAAATGCTCCATAGAGCTGAAAATAATGATGTATTTGTGAACAAATTAGCCCTCTTATGGTATACATCTTCATTTAATTCATTTTTTATATGAAGATTTTCATCAGTGCAGCTTTGAAATGAACGTTTGTAGCTAAGAGACTCCTCGTTTTGTTAACCGATGTTTCCCAATTTAAGCTTAAAATCTGTCTTTGTGGGTGATAAACAAAGGGGAGGGATCTCCAAAGAATAAGCTAAAGAAGCATCAGATGAAGTCCTGTCCTTGCCCCCCTATCATCTAACTCTCTCTTTGCCTTCCCCAGTGGCCATGTACAGGGAGCCCTCTCTACACGACGTCGCTGAGCAGAGTCCACCCAGAAAAACGCCCAAGACCTCCAGTGACTCGCCCGTGCTGCAGAACGGCAAGAAAGACCCTCAATCCAAAACCAAAACCTCCTCCTCCTAGCGCTCAGAGACACGGGGGTGGGAGGGAGAGAGGAAGGATGGATGACACGGGGCACCGACGGACACCTGAACAAGGTTGTTAGGGCTCCCCGCCACCTGCTGCCTGTTAACACTGACCCCCCACAATGCACTGGTGTAAAGTCGGGAGCGAAAGGGTCCAGGCAGAGTGGGAGCTAGCCAACGGGACGCCCCCCCCTTTTACCTTCACAGACCCTCCCCACCCCCTCACCTCTCTAATCCACACCAGCCCTCCACCTTCTTACTGAATAACCTCTGTGATGAGCAGAGCCTGGGATATAAAAGCAATAACTCCATGAAGAGGTGAACAGTGGCCTAGCATTGTATAGCATGTCACCATGTTTAAAAACCAGCTGGAAGGACATCCGCCTTCCAGCCGTCATCAGCGACATCCTTCCGGTTCAACCAAATATCCGAGCAAAGTCTTCCTGGTTTCTACCACAATGGGGTGCGACGGGGGGCAAAATCCGTCCCTCTGCAGCGCACACTTTACAAATGGGTTGTGTTTTTATTTCCCCGAAGGGTTTCATGCTAATGTTAGCTCGACACGGAGCCATTCGAATGCGAGGCTGTCACGGAGACCCTTAGCTCTGCAGCCATCTGCTCAGTCCACATCTTCTGTGTGTGTCAGCAACTTTTGTGAGATGGCCTGAATACTTGTCAGCCCTATTTGTGTGCGTGTGTGTGTGTGTGTGTGTGTGTTCCCTTCTTCTTCTATTCACCTTTGGCACGATTTGATTAGTTTGTGACATGGACTCAATTTTCCACTCTGCGGCACAAGAAAACCCCTCCCGTCCTCTCCGGCTCTGTTAATGGAGTCTGGGGCTGATCAGAATCTTTCGACCCTTAAACGAGGGGCCAAGAGCTCCCTCGGCGCAACCACACACACACACTCATTTACACAATGACATTTACCAACACTCGCAAGAGGTGTGTGTGTACTGCGCGCACACACTCCGGCGGGCCCCCCTCCGATGTCCATGAGCGACGACCGCGGAAAACGATCTCACGACTTAACACACTTAACACAATGACACGCGTTAACACACACACACACACACACTTATGAATGCTGGCATACGTGCCGACACAGCGGCGAGTGTGTGTGTATGCCGGTTCTGGGAGATGATGAGGATATTATCAGTGAGATGGGGTAGTGATGGAGCCTGACTGTGTAGCTTGTGATTGCAGTGCGATGGCTTTTTTTTCACTGCGGCTGGTCATGCATTGCACAAAACCCTCAAGGCCCTCACAGTATGTGCAGACCCTCTTTCCCACTGTGGTGTTCTTGGCTTCAAAATATAGACGTGAAATATGCTTTTGTTTAGTTGATGCATCCAAAATGTCCTGCCATCTTATAGTGACTTTTTTTTTAACTGCCTCTGCAGATTACTCGCTGCCCCGTCACTGTCTGCAAGCCAGAAATACTCCTCATGCTGTATTCCTATCATAGAATATGCTTTTGGATTACAGTGTTCAAACATTTTAAAGTCATATAAAACAGCTGTCTAGTGACCTGACCTGATTTAACCTGCCAAATGTGAAACCAAAACTCGATCCAAGTCATACAAGCTCCATTTTCATTCATTGCTGACTGTTAAGCTAAGGCAGCACATTGGATACACCACCTAAAAAAATCATCCAAATTGACTTTAAAAATATTAGGTAAATGGTGGTGACGCATCTTTGTGAGCACCCCCGAAAGCAAACGTGAGTCCTCGGAAAAATAATGTCCTCTTGGTATAAAGGTAACCTAAAAATCTGAAACAATCGATGTTTAGTATGTGGTTAATATGTCATGTAATTGGGACTTCTATCTTATCTGACTCATGCTAAAAAATTATTCCACGCTTTCTTTTCACAATACTTGGAGTCTACATTTACCCACAATGCAATTCTAAAGGTTTCAAGTATGTTATGCTAGCAGCAGATAATGTAGCCTCTGTCTGCTAGCTTGA
>NW_007578038.1:34268-57155 GCF_000690725.1 Stegastes partitus | reverse complement strand
GAATGAAAGTCAGGATATCTCGACATCCGCTGCATCGATTTTGACCGTTCCTTTTGTAATCTGACTTTCACAAGCCCCTCAAACTTTTTAGTAGTGCAACACTAAATCACTGAAGGGGTCCTTTAAGGCTTTATTTGCAACAGTGAGGTTTAACACCTTCACTAAAAAGCCACTGCAGTTTGTTTTTTTTAAATTTTAGAAATGATATGCTATCCTGTCTCTAAACGTCTTCTCAAATCTCTCCTGGAGGTTTTTTGTTTTGGATGCAAAGAGGAATTTCAAGCCTTCTTCACTTGTTCAGTCCTGCGCTGTTATGATGGAGGGTATCGTATATTATTACATGATGCGACTGTTCCCGTTCGGAGGGAAAACAGGAAACCAAAGTCATATATAACTAATGAAGCCGACGGCTGTAGTGGAAGAAGAAGGAGGATTCCTGAAACAGAAAGAAAGATACAAGTGTTGGTAAAGAAAGTCACTAGCAATATTACCACTTCACTCTTCTCTTTCAGGAGACCTTTTTTGTTGTTGTTGTTGTTGTTTTGCATTTCCATTTGTTGTTTCCATTCAACACGAAAACCAATCATTTTTCATATCAAACTTCCTTGGTACAATATGCCAGGCGGGGTAATTGTTTCCGCCTAATGTTTATGTATTGTGGGAAGCCTGTGTGTTCTGGAGGTAGAGGCGAGGCGAGATTGATGATCAGGGGCCAACAAAAGGAAAGCAAAGAAAAGGACGGGAGAGATTTTTTTTCCGGGAGCGTAATTAGTGATGATGAGCAGAACAAGAAGAAAAAAAAAAAGAAGAGATTTAAGAGGGAATTATGGTAATGTGGACCGCGTTCCCCAAACACAGGCATTTGCACACACTTCCATGCATAATCCTCTGCTCCCCCTGAACCTGTGGTTGTAAATAATAATAGCTGATAACGCGATCGAGGTGCTGAGCAAAGTAATCCGGCTACCTGAGAGAGGAAAGGGAGGAGAGAGCGGTCAAGTGAGGACTCGAAGGAAAGGATGCAAGAAGACGTATAGAACAAACAAAAGGAGGTACTTTTATCATTTCTTTTTTTCATTTCTTGAACGCAGGCTACTGTTTAAACCTCCCATCCACACTCAAGACCTTAATTAAACTGTTAAATAGACCTTCAGGTTGGTGTGTTTGACCAGCCGCCCCCTATGGATCGCTAAATCCAGAACGCAGCGTTTGACTATTATTTGCAAAGTAATTACGCAAATGTTTAATTAAATGAGGCTCCTGCCTGCTAGAATAGAATTAAGTCTGTCTAGGACTAGATACTGTTAGAAGGGAGAAGAGGAGGAATTCAGCAAAAAAATAATAATAATAGTAAAAAAAATAAAAATAAAAAAAAGACTTTTGTGACACTTTGTGTTTTAAGGGCTGGGAAATCTACGTTGCAATATTTTTTTAATCTGTGTGTCATGACTGTTGTGTTTTCGGAGTTCAATCAGACAGAGCCGTCGAGGAGAGTTAAGGGCTAAAAGGAGTTCATGTGGAATATAGAAACGATGAGGAAGTGCTTTGGTTTAAATGAAGCTCCAACGCGGTCTCAGACGGCTACGTTGGTCCACAGCGCAGAAGCTTCACATTAAAGCCGGTAAAATCCTGAGATGTGCTCAAGGTGTTTTGATCTACTTTTTTTTTTTTTCTATTGGCCTGTGTTCACGTAAGGTGACTCGCAAAGTTCACGTAAGGACACTGGACTGGTAGAGATGGCAAAAAAACAGCAGGCTTTCACTCAGGAGACCATGATTTGATTCCTGTGTTATTTTGTGGCGTTAAGTCCTCATTTACTTTCATTCTCAGTCACTGTTTAAATTGTTTTTAGTTACTTTTTAATTTAGTTTATGCTACAAAGCTCCATCATTAGGTTTAGGCACGAAAACTACTTGGTCATGCTTATAAAAAGATGAAGATTTGGGTTAAAATACATCTATGTAAACACTTTCCATCACTGTTAACTGCCATTTTTAGCCACTTTTAGCTTCTGTTTACGCTACAAAACTTCTTCATCAAGTTGAGGCACCAACTTCCTGGTCAGCTTTATGAAAAGATTACGGTTTGGGTTCAAATACACATGTAAACATTTTTTTTTGGTCGCTGTTTACTTTCATTTATGGTCATTTGTTTTCAGTCGCTGTGGTTTGATTTAATATGCAACCACTCATTGTTTTTCTAAGTTGCTGCAGTCCTTCCATAAGTATCGCTCCTACAAAATAAAAGCATCTCACTAGTTTATAGCATTTATTTTTGTGACAATGCGATACGTTTTGCACTGTGGACCAATGTAAGTGTTCTACATTTATTTCTGAGACTGAGCTGGAAGTTCGGATTAGAGAGTGATCTGTTTAAATCGTGTATGTGAGCGTCGTTAAAGGGGTCTTCCACTGATTTTTGACCCGTCAGGAACACTTGTAAACTGTCTTCCACAGAATGAAGCAAATCTTTGACGTACACCTAAGAGATATGTACACCAGCTTGCAATAATGACTCGCTTTTCCTCAAATTGAAACACACTCAGACAAAAACTCATCGTCTCCCCACAAGTCTTTTCACCGACTAAATCATTACGATCAAACGTTTGCTTTGCGTTCTGTCTGAACACCCCTTTTAAGTTCAAATAATCCCGATAAAGTCCTGATGATCAGCATAATCTCTTTCCAGCTCGAGGCTTTTTGACAGAAAGCTGACGTTGACGAAAAAAAAACTGAAGCGAGGAGACCCTAATGGAAGCTGTTGCATCATGGGAAATGTAGGCTCCAGCTATTTTTCCTTTAATCTGCAACTTTACGGGACTTAAAAATCACCGGAAGGCCCCTTTTAATGGTTCGATAAATAAACTTTTTTTTATTTGTTTGCAATATTTTTAGGGCTACGATCATTTCATTCCACGCCTCAAACTTTAAAAGCATCAAGAGTCGAGCTTTTATTAAACCTATCCATCAGGAGCTCTTTTCACTTCTAATAGCCGGGCGTCAGTCAACACTGACATCTAGTGAGTGATGGATTCATATCTCACGTCACCGTCGAGATATTCGCACCGCAGCCGTGTGTGTGCGCGGATTCAGCAATTAAACGCAGTCCATTACAAGTGATCTATAAGCCACTTAAAGCTGCATCAGTCATCTCACCGTGCCGCCGTAGAACATGCAGATGAATCAGCCTTTTTGTGCCAGTTGGCGGACTGTTATTTGAATTGTTCAGCCGGGATGTGTGGCATGAGGAATCAATGACTTTTTTTTTTATTATGAAATATTTTTTTTTGCAGAAGCTGAACAGATGTGATGTTTTGTAATCAATGCTATAAGGTGTTGGGCTAAAAGTGTTGATTTTAAGATTTGCTGGAGAGTTTGCACGACTGTGTGTTTTGCTGTGTTCTTTGATTTCACTTTCTCCCTCTCTCCCTCTCTCTCTCTCGACTCGGAGTTTCTTTTGTTGAAGCCTGAAATCAGCCTCTCTGTTCCAGCCTGTCTCCTCTCCAGCCTTCAGGCTTCACTTCAAAACGATCGCGCGTGAATTACAGGATGTAAAGTTTGCCATTTATCTCGGCGGCCGTCTATCCGAGCACATGTTTGATTAGTGACACCCTCCCTTCCTCTCCCACATGGTTGAATTTACTGCTTTTTACTGGCTGATGAATGTCTCCGGATTCAACTCTAAATGTTAAATATCGGCCCTTTGGAGAGCTCGGCGTTTCTTTATATATGAAAAGAGATGGGAGAGGTGTGTGTGTGTGGGGGGAGTTAAATGATGTATGTCTGATTCAGCTTCACACACACACACACACACCTCTCTCTCTCTCTCTCTCTCTCTCTCTCTCCCCGGGGACTCCCTTCCCTCCCATTTCTCCCGAGTCAGGGCCCTCCCTGCTTACCGAGCGAATTACAACTGCAGAGAGAGGGTCATCCGGGGTTGTGAAGGACTCAAAAAGAGAGCGAAAGAGGGAGAGAGGCATGTGTCATAGTCAGTGGTGTAGCTAACTCGTGCCCTCACAGCCTCCCTTTGAAGTTTCACATCCCTTTTGGAAAACAGCAAACACAACTTCCTCTTTAACCTGGAGGCAGTATATATATATATATATGTGTGTGTTTGTGTGTGTGTGTGTGTGTGGCTAGACTACATCACACACATCAGCTTCGGGTCCTTGTGTGTAATTGTTGTGTAACCGTGACTGAATATCTCTGTGTGTCCATTACCCAAGAAGAGAGAGAATACAGTGTAGGGGAGAGAGGAAAACAGAGGATAAATCAGAGGCCAAATCAATGAGTCCTTGGGCAGAAAGCAATAAACTCCATTAACAAGGTGCAGCCACATTATCTGCGAGGGTGTGGAGGGAGGGAGGGAAAAGAAAAAAAGCCAAAAAAAAAAAAAAAAGAGCATAATATTGATATAGAAACCAACTGCGTGTTTGATGAGAGCTTTTATTTTTTTAACACTTTGCCCTTTTTGCGTGAGCCGGCGCCGCTCAAGTGTGCGTGCGTGCGTTACTTCGAGGTGGAGTCCCTCCACCACATCTGCAATGCAGCAGAAAACACAAAAAAGAGAGGGAGGAAGAGAGAGGAGCTCACGTGCTCCGACAAAAGAGTGACGCCTTCCTCTGGGGTTTTTTTCATTTAGCAA
Source organism: Stegastes partitus (assembly GCF_000690725.1). Classification (NCBI taxonomy): domain Eukaryota; kingdom Metazoa; phylum Chordata; class Actinopteri; family Pomacentridae; genus Stegastes; species Stegastes partitus. The sequence continues at coordinate 52,511 of NW_007578038.1, read as the reverse complement.
AAAAAAAAAAAAAGGGCTTTTATATTGGAATCCACAGTGCTTATTGTCACAAACAACAGATTAACTTCATATATATGTGTGTGTGTAGAGATTTTTTTTTTTTTTTTTAAAGGCACAGTCCCTGGACACATCTGCATTGCACACACACACGCAGCACCCTGCACCAAGCCCCAGCGCAGATGTGGCTAAATGGGGTGACCTTTACAAGCCCATCATGGAGGGACTTCACCTCCTACAAGCTAATGCAGCGCCCATGTTGTAGTGGTGACTCTACTCTGTGGTGGATTTCTTTTAACCCCCCCGCCGCCCTGCCCAAGTGTATTTTTTTTTCTTTGAGAAAGTCTGGAGTTACTTGTTAATTGTAAAGAAATGATAAGAGGTAATCTGTGGCCCTGTTCTGTATGTATGTAACCCCCTGTTGGTCTGTTCCTGTGTGTCGGTTTGATGTGATTTATTCTTTTGTTTCTGTTTTTGATGCATATCTGTGTCTCTTATTCACATATTGTGGGACACTAAAAAAAAAAAAAAAAAAATCTACAAAGAGAGATCCTTCTGATCCCCCAGAATCCACCTGTCAATCACAGACCGACCGACTGACCTCCGACCTTTTAACCAGATTTTAATTGGCTGGCCGGCAGCGCGTGGACTGCTCATTCACCGTCTGTCTCACACATCTTGTGTGTGATTCTGTGAGGGATTTTCTTTCTTTCTTTCTTTTTCTTTGTACTGCATGGACGATCCAACTTATTGTGAGTCTTCCAAGAAAGATTTTAAGGGGAAATCACCATGATGTTACTTTTCCTTCTCGTCTTCCAAATGCAAAAAGAGTGCTTCAGTCTTCCAGTTATCAAAGCCACAATGACACTATTTTTGTATTCCAAATGGGGCAAAAATATATCTATATATCTCTATATATAAATATATCCATGCAGACGTGGTTGGGGTGCAGTAACTCCCCCTGTTGCTGGCAAGGTGGAATAACACAACGCCATCCGAACCCATGGATCACTTGGAGGAAGGAGCTGAGCAGGACTACGGAGAGACTTGCAGATTGAAAACTCCTGGGTGGAGGTAGAGGCTCACAGACGGACTACAGCATGCATGCGCCAATCATTTACTGGACACCTTCAAAGAAACAGTCTTTACCCAATATTTACTCTCTGACTCCCCCCTTTAATCCCCGTAACCCTTCCACCCTCCTCGACACTCCTACTACCCCCCAACTCTTGTCTCTGCATTTGCAATATGATCTGTATTTATTTCTATAATAACTTACACAAAGTCAAGGGAGACGTATTATTGGATATAATTGAATAAAACAAACTAATATATTTGTATGATTGTAATGCTGGTCTCTGGAGAGTTTTTTTTCCAGGTGTTTTGACGTCATCTCTGAGACGTGTCGCCTACAGTTTTACATTTAGGACGAGATCTCGTTAGCCGTCATGAAAAACCCTTAAACTAGATACAGTTGTGATTTGGAGCAGCCATGATTTAGACTTTTTGTCTCTCAAAGTCATTACGTCTTTCTGATAAGACGTTGTTTAAGAACAACTTTTGGGGTTGCCAGATTGGGGAAAATCCTCCAATCAGAGACACCCTTCATCACAACCTTGCTTAGAAACTATGACATTAGCAGTCAGACACAGGATCATTAATTTATTGGAGCAAAAACAACATAAAATAAACACAAAGCAAAGTAGGGAATACCATGACTATGGGTGGGTGGGTGAGCAAAGATCAGTGGGAGAGAAAAGCTCCACCGCGGCAGTGATTTATAGTGGGAGCCCATGTTTCTCCAGTTGTCCTCATGGTTGGTTCCCACCACCTACCACAGTATAAAAATGTATCATGTCAACAGGTGAGACGGCCAAGCAGACCAGCTGGTGCACTGGTCTAGCGTCTTCCAGCTGCAGAACATCTGGACCAAAATCCACGGAGGAAGTACGTATTCATTTGACAAACTGCAATGATTAGTCAGCATTTTGAACCACACACCTGATGGATAGTTTGTGGTTTACCAACATTTATAACTGCATTATTTCTGAATAGACAGAAAGGTTTTTATTATTATTATTATTATTATTTACACTGTTGCAAGAGAGAATACAATTTATCATCTCAACATTTGTGTTTGTTGCATCGACATCTAGTCAAACTCTTGTTAAATGTCAAACAGTCCATTGGAAAAGTTGCACTATGTCGTGCTGGAAGGGGATTTTCCACAACCTGGCATCCCAAGTATGTTCTTATCAGATAGTCAAGCCAAAATTAATACTAACTGATTATTATTATTACGATTTAAAGACTCCAACTGCACCACAGAAGAAGAAGCAACTGGATGAAAAGAACTGTGACACCTCAGTTATTTTTTATGTAAGAAACTCCACAATTTAGCTTTAACTGTTTTGACATCAGCCCAAACAGATAGAACCAATCACAAAGTTTCAACACTGCGCCTATGAAAAACAAAAATGTATCTGATTGAAATTTTGCCTTCCAAGTCGTCTTCTTAGGCGCTGCTCCCAGTGCTCCTGTACCATATGAAACGTTCTCTGGAGGTTGTATTTTATTATGTCAAGCATTATCTGCAACTTGTGCCAGACCTCCTCTACTATGTCAAAACAGGAAACCTTCAGCTTCACTCTGGGGAAGAGGAAGACGTCACAGGGAGGTACAGCTGGTGAGTAGGTGATGGACAAAAAGCTTTTCAGTGCCATGTAAGTACACAAGCACTGACACGACTACACACAACACAATTCAGTTTGTATCAAATGTTCCCTCTCAGGTTCGTCAGCCAAACCTGGTACTGACAGTGTGAGCTTATTAATTGACGGTGCACATGCTTGTGAATGTCAGACAAAATGACGAGCCCACTCTTGGTAATGACTTGATGTAGAATGTTGTTTGTTCTCTGGGTTCTAGCCGTAGACGCAACTCTTAACAGCAGTGATGACCGACAACATGAAAGTTGAATCAAGTAGACACCAATATTCTGTCTCTGAAAAGTTTAAGGTTCAAGGTGAAATTGCAACGGAGATCATGGGTAACTTTAACCCACGTACAGTTTCTGAGGTTTTTGAATATATTTGGTTCTAACTCCATTTACGAAAACCTTCATTCTGCAGCGTACAAACTTGTATTGCAGAGTCTGCAGGTGTAAAGTAACGAATTACATTTGCTCGCGTTGCTGTAATTGAGTAGTTTTTCTGTGTACTCACAACTTTTGAAGTAGTTTTTAAAATCTGTACTTTTACTTTTACTTCAGTAGTTTTTTTTTTATGAAGTATTGTAATTTGCTACATTTTAAAACACATCCGCTACTGAGTAAAAAAAAAAAGTATGCTTAAATAAAAAATAAACATTGCGCGAGTGACAGCTGCCGTGTCAACCGCAAATAAACACCACAGAAGAAGAATTAAAACAAAACCGCATGCATGATGGGCAGGAAAGCTAATTGCCACTAAATCACAAGCAAGATGTGATTTTTGTTCTCATTTTTGTCGTTCCACACGACTGCGCCCAAGATCGGTTCACAGAAAAATGTAAGTTCAGTGTCCACCAACATTTTGTTTGTTTTTAATGAACTCTTTCGATTAAATCTTTGGCACGTGTTATCTCTGATGAGGAGAAAGAAAAAGCAACAACGAAATGATTACAGTGATGCATTTTTAATACGAAAACACATCGACACCAGTTTGGTTTAAATACTGATTATCTCCAACATCAAACCGTACAACTCCGTTAAAGAGACAACATCATGCTTCAGTGTAATCTGATTACTATAATCTAGCTCATTACTTGAGAAAAAATACCATCGTCATGGGTAGACAATCAATCCGATTTAAGTTAACTACTTACTTCTGAATTAAAGAGTGATCTCCCTGAATGCAAGTGGCCGCCAGCAGCAACTTCATACATTCCCTCCTGACCGCCGACGTGATGTGCGACTTGACACTGGCTGCTAGCTGTTAATAGTTAGCTTCTATGGTAATTAAATTGGCGGCGGGCCAAATGGCAGTGACAGCGGATCATAAATTAGGCTGGCATGGATGGCCGACGAATGTGCGCGAGAGCAGAGTGGCATGAAGAGATGAGCGGAGGGACATAAAGAGGAGGATGGAGATGTTTTACTGCAGGGGCCTTCAGGAAATACAGCAGCGTCTCGGCAGTTAAACGCTTCGATCAGCTTGGCGTTATACGGCGAGAATAACGGCTGCCGTATCACCTCTGTACGTCGGGTTGGTCAGCTGGACATGACACACATGCATTTCACTTCTGTGATACCAAATCATACATCAGAACTGCATTACGCCAGAGTTAACTATATATTACCTCTGATGCACTCGAGCCGTGGATTCCTTGAGATTCAGGGACGAAAGTTTCGGAGGGAAATTAGTATTGCGTCGATGATGGGTGTAGACCAGATGGTGTCGTGTTGAGGACGGCTGGGAACAGGTGGGGGCAGAATCTTGATGAGGCATTGTGGAGTCTTCCTGTAATGAAAGAGCGGGAGGGGAGCGGGGGAGGAAAAGGGGGGATTTGGGGCCAGTGGGATGTGAGAACTGTGAGGCAAAAAGGGGAAATGAGGTGGTTAAACACAGCAACATAAGTTGGTGCAAGAAACTGGATGAGAACAAGGTGTGTTTTAGAACTTACTAGAGCTTCTTTACAAATAAGATGGGGCAGATTTCAGGGGGTCACATGGAATACATTCCCCTTAATATGCAGAAAGTTTTGAACCTGAGCAGAAACACACGTGAGCCATTAAAGTCAAGGGTTTTATAAATGAATTGAAGTTCGGTGAAGAGGCGCCATATGGACATCTAAAGCAGTCACTTCCCCAAAGAAAGGAGTAAATCATGCTTATGTGTTGAATCAGCATCTGCAATACAAAATGACTGACTGCATGATGTTGTGTTTGCCTGGATATTGTTTCCCTTGACCATAGACTGTATAAAAGATGGATGAAGCCAACCCGGAAGTGTCAAAAACCTGCAATATCACTACGTCCGCTAGTCCTGGCTCCAAAAAGCCCTGGCTCCCATAGACTTGCATTGGAAAAGAAGTGATCACAGATAAAGAAATACTGCATTCCTACAGCTCAGGATTTTTTAAAAATTAGTTTTCATGGTCAAGTCCAGAGATCAGGTGGCCAATCTGAAAATAAATCAAAACTCAATTTTTTAAAAATCGTCAACATTTTGCGGGGCAAGGGGCGTGGCTGGCTTGATTGACAGTCGGCAGCGACCATACAGATGAAGCCAGCAGAAGGCGGTAAATGTGGGCGGGCAGAGAGGACCTGTCCCTGACCAATCGCTGCTCCTATGGCTCCGCCCCCCTCCGACGATTTTTGCGTCACTGGCTCCAAAAATCCAAGATGTCAACCAGTAAGTAGCAAAACCCTGGCTTCATTTTCGGGTGACGTCACGGTAGCTACGTCCATCTTTTATACAGTCTATGCCCTTGACATAAATCAAGCTTTTTCAATGTAGAAAAGGAACAAATTGGTGCGTAAAGCTTCACCAGAATGCAGGATCTGTCCGTTTCTTTGACATGACCTGTCAAATCAAACGTAATAAACGGCTGTGACATTGCTTCAATGTATTCAAAGTAGAGGAATCAAAAGAATCTGTTTGGTTGGTTGCCCCAAGTGGACCCCTGTGGGCTCCCGAGCCACAGTTTGACACCCACTCTATCATAAATTGTTACTGAGCAGAGTCATGCCCGGTTCACGCTGACTGCAACATGCACAACCTTCCCCCCTCTCCTCCCTCCTGGAGGTAATCGGAGCAGACAGCAGTTGGCCAGGCCGGCCTGACTGACAGACAACAACAGTCCAAAGTGACCAAAGCAAAACTCAAGAGTTCCAGCGAGCCGCCCTGGAAAAGCAAAAGAGGAAGTTGAAGACGTTGGATTAACCCACCGAGGGTCTGTTTTTGAGGAGGAGAGGAGTTTGGTTCTGGTGGGGGGGTCGCCATGAAAAACCTGGATCTGTTCCTGCTGGCGTGTTGCTTATGCAGCCTGAGCACATTGGGAGGTAAGGCACAGGCTGACACAAGCTGTAGTAGCCATGTAACGGATACTAGAATAATATCACACATGAAATGATACACCAGAGACTGACCAGTAAACAGGCTACCAGACTGGCAGTGGATGGCAACCAAAAACTACCACAGGAACATTACTGCGTATCTGGAGCACAGTTCATGAGAATATTAAAGGTACAAGAGGGACATTTTAGTTGAAGACAGCGCAGCGATTTCCTAAATGCAATGTGCTGTCAGGACAGATCACACATACGCTGCTTTAGTGTGTGAAGTGTTTCTCTACAGCCTCACTAAGAAAACTGTAGTATTAAGAGTTAGTTATAAATCATGGCAAACTCACTTCATTTACTGGTGGCATCAATGCAAAAACTGTGAGTAAAAACACCAATGAAACGTGATAATATTAAACACAAGCACTGGATTGTGCTAGTGACCCTGTAAGACTGTGCTCGCAGTACTTTGAGCAAAATGCTAACATTAGCATTGATATACTAACACGCTGTGTTTAACAGATAATACTAACCAACTTAGAATTTGTGTTTAGAGTACTAACGTTGTAGGTTGTATACCACAAATTGGTGCAAACAATCATTTTACAGATGCTAACCATGGTATATTAGCATCTTGTGTTCACCATGTTATAATTAATCGAATAAGTTTACAGGTTATAGCGTAACACTCATCATTTGAGCTACATGCCACCTTTAACATTCTAACATGACGTCTAGTGGTAACAAGCTGTACTTGCTATGCTATAGGCTAAATGCTAATTTTAAGTTGCTATCATGCAGTGTTTAAAGGTAATATTAGCCAGGTTTACCATTTGCATTTCAACATATAAGGCTGTATGTGTTTAGCTAAATGCTAACATTAACATGCTAACATGCTGCTCATGACATGCTAACATTTTCTGTTTACCAGGTAATATTCTCAAGGTTTACCATTTTGAAGGGCTAACATTTGAGGCTATGCTTGCTATGCTATAAACAAAACACAGTAAGCATAGCATGTTAGCATGTCATGGTCAACATGACCAAAATACCTCATAAATACATGGCCAACATGTGTTTACTCGTATTTTTACAAGGTTTAAAATTTTTAGAGTGTTAGGTTGAAAAAATTTGAGCCTGTACATGCTATAAGCTAACTAACATTAAGATTCCAAAATGCTGTTAATAACTTGCTAACGTATTGTAACTAGCAACATTTACCGTCTTATCCTAGAGTGTTAGCATGCTCACACTGGTTAATTAGCACTTAATACACAGTACAGCTAAGGCAGGAATGTTTGATTATAAACCAATATTGTCGAAACTGGATGTTTTACCTGATGGTGGTGTCGTAAATTTAAATTTTATGGCAATTTGTTGAGATCGACATTTACCACTTATACAAATTGTAATTGTAAATAAATGGTATCTGAGCAGCATGTATACAGGCTGTGATAAACACTGATCACCAAAACCAAAAAAAGTCATTGGTGTTATGATTAATAAAGCTCAGTGTTTAAATTCTACACTCCGGGTATCACTGGACAAAAGCAGGGCACTCATGCAATCATGCTCATAGTGTCAGAACAGACTGGAAGCAGACAGGAAAGGAATAAACAAAGGCGTGAAGAATAAAATGGGACAAGAGTGATGCCAGAGGATTTTATCTGTCCTGTGTTAGTACTCACAGCAGTCATAAACTCAAAGTAAATACCATCAGAGACACCGAAGCCATAAACAATCACTGACGGACGAGAGGCGTCTATTCCTTCTGAGAAATCAATGGGCTTTTTCAGACGGCTGATTTGATAAGTGACCACTGGTTACTAGACAAGTACAAGAGCGTCATTTATTTGGAACTTTATTGCTGTCGGTGCCATTTTTAAATCATGTTTATCACTGCTCACTTGTGTTTCGTGGAGTTATATATGAAAAAAAAAGACCATTTAAGTGTCTTTTCAGGTGGAAACTGCCGTATATTCTCTTCTCCAGAGTGCACCAACAGAGAAAAGCACACCATGACCAGTGGAAAAAGTGGGCTTTCCAGGAGGCAGCCTATCTGATCTCATTGCAATTTAGTCAGTTTAGGTATTTACCAAGTCGTCTGAACTAGGAAGGGAGATAAAAAAAATGCTAAATTCTAGCCTTCAGCAACCGCCTCCCATCCCATCCCTCACCCATCAGCAGCCATGCTTCCCTGTGCCTAGCTAATGGGGGTGCCTTGCTGGGTGATCGTCGTCATTTATTCCTGTCAGGTCAGATCCTGCTGGGGCCACAGCGATGCCAAATGTGATGAATGCTGCGTCACCAGAGCTGCTGATTATAAATGCTTCTAACCTTCCAATACTGAAGAGGAAATGGGCACAAGGAACACATGGGTTATGTATGAAAATGCGACGGAATGTAAGCGTTTGGTGGACTCAGTGCCTTATTTATTTATTATCTGAATTATAACCTTTGAGCAGATTGTTGTAGGAGTGTGCAATGTTAACAAATATGAAGATACACTTAATTAAGCTGTACTTACCATTACAGTGTAGAAATATTTGGTTCTAAAAGCACGGCCACTTAGCAGTTTTGTTAGTGTTCATTCAAAAGACATATTTGTACCATTTATTCTAATGACTTCAAACCGTGTATCGTTTCTGAAGACGCTGACCCTCTGATTGAGAAGGCCGGTACACATGGATGGTAATAACACAGCTAATAAGCCCTGATAGCGCCCTCTATTTATATTCTGTCCTCAAAGGTCAACAACAGCATCATTAGTGACAATTTGGAATAAATAGGTTTTATTGGGACGCTTTTCCTTTTAGCTGCAGTTGAGTCTTTTACATATTGTTGATCGAGACGTAACGCAGATTATAGGTTTTTGCAGAACATGAAGTGAGCACATTTCTGAGCTGGGCCTCCCATCTGAATCGAATGTGAACCTGTTGTGTTCCCTGTGGGCTTTGCAGTCAGTGTGAGGCAGGAGGTGAGGCTTCGTTCTCGTGTGTTACCTTTGAAGCATCTTTAATTCTAAGTGCTTCGACTTCTAGAGACCTCAGGATGGTTATCAGGCTTCTGCAGAGCTTGATGATGAGCTGATCATTTGAATCAGGTGTGTTGGAAGAAGGGAAGCATCTAAAACATGCTGGATAGGGGCTGTCGAGGACCAGGATTGGGCACCCCTGATCTACAGTCTACGACTCCGGTTAGCGAGCAACCTTCTTCAGGCACGCATATCCAGATTTTGCAGTGTTTTCCTGCTGCCACATGGTCACTGAGCGAGAGATCTGATTGGTTGTCACATGTGAACGCCAATCAATCAGTGGTTTTGCACAAAGAATGAACTTTATTTAAAAGTTTTTTGGTTTATTTTACAAGCTATGAGAGGAATGCTTTAGATTATATTGTAAACAGTTATTTGGAGTAACAACTGCATCTTCAGGTTTATTAAGGTTTTGCAGCACCGTATGAATCTTCATCTGACTTGTATCGTTAAATTAAACTGACCACTAGCAATGGGTGTGAACGGGTTTCAGCTTGAAACCTGAAGTCAGAACTAAACTAAACCCTCTGTACGTGTCACTCAGGTGCTGATGAAACAGAGCAGGCTCTGATGAAGACCGTCTTTACCGGCTACAACCTGAAGGTCCGGCCGGCTCGCAGCCCTGAAGAGAGGGTGGTGGTTCGTGTGGGCATGGTCCTCTCCTCCTTCGTTGGACTGGTGAGGCTCAACGGCCAAACATGAATGTTTATGCACATGAGTATGCACACATGCACACAGTAAATGATCAATCCCAGTTTTAACAAGTCAAAAAACAGTTCAAGCTTACTGGCTACAAGTTGATAGTGGAGTGGAAGGTGTTGTTTCTGTTTTGGACATTCTGAATGCATTTGACTCAAATAAACCAAGCTTCACACAAAGATGATCAGATTAAGAGATGAAGAAAGGAAAATAAAGACACTTTGGATGACAAATGGTGCACAAATAGCAGAATGTCAGGAAGAGTTCTGCTCACATTTCTCAGTTAAAAGGCTGTTTTCAAAGCAGAAATAATGTAACTGAGTACATTTGAATGTATGATTCAGTACCTACAACAGAATTTAATACGTGGTCAACATGAGATGAGGGGAGTAGATGCAACATTATTTTTAAGCTTTGGTGTATATGATAGTATGGAAACTAGTTACATTAGGTGACCTGGAGGTAGTTTATGGGCTTCCTGTACCCTAAAAAAAGGCATCGAATACAAAGTTGAACAATAAGTACCTTAAGGTTGAGACAACAGTTTCATATGGCTTCAGAATCCAAACTCTTCTTGGATGTTGGAATCTTCCATGCTGCCTTCATTTATCCTGTACAGTTTAGTGGTGTTTGATCCAAGCTGGCTACAGTATGCACATGTGCACCTTTGAAATATCCTGCAGCTATGCTACCCACACATGCAGATGGTTGTATTAAGGCTTAACTGTGCATAATTTTAAGCCTTAATACAATTTAAATGGATGAGTCTCATAAAAATCCACCACTGTACCGTTGTCCCAAACATGGAAAGTAGCTGTAGAGACCAGAAATATGTTTTGTAACAGGCTGTAAACTTGCTTATTCCTGCTGTAAAGTTGCACATTTTTACATGGGGGTTAATGGGAATTGATTCACTTTCGAAGCCAACCCCAAGTGGTCATTCATGGAACTGCAGTTTTACGGCACCTCTGCGTTTGTCTTTATTTTCCTCCCAGTTTGGATGTCATCAGCCCAATAAATGACTCGTTATGAGTGCATGTCATTCCCACAGCATTGTGTTTCACTTGCAAAGAGATACTAAGGTTCAGTTTTGGAGGCTGGAGATGATGAGGGAGGTGAAAGTCAGCAGTTGCTGTCCAAGGAGGTTTGAGTCAAGACGTGTCTCAAATCAATCTTATAGTTTTGTTTTTTGTCTTGTTTGGACTTTTGTTTCCACTCACTGTTTTTCAGTGTCTGGTTAAAGTTTAAGCACCCAAACTGTGAGGCTATTAGTCTAATGTCACCCTGTTGCTATGTTTATTACATGTTATAAAGCTCCATTTTATTAAAAAAAAAACACCATTGGAGCACTTTTCACATGACCAAAAGAGATCGCCAATGCCATCAGGATTACTTTCTGTATATATAATAATCAGAGTGAATGATATTCCACCTACAGAGCTTACAAGAAAGTCGAGGCGGCCCCTACTGGCCCACATGTATGGGATTGATATGCCTCATAATGGCTCTTTTAGTGGGCTGAATCTGCTAATCTTTCATGCTGGATGTTGCTGCTTGGTAGGTACACATTAACCGCACACACACACACCCACAGAGAGCTTCACGCCGGAGCCTTTAGCCAGAAAAAACTAGGACTCTTCTGCCTCAGGAGCTTCTCTGCCTCTCAAATGTAAATGAAATGCTGAAGTTTTGTATTCAACACTGTGAATATATCTAAGAACCATCTGGGTCTGAATTCAGAGCCAGATGGCACAAATGAGTACTACTGAAGTGAAGTACTGTATTTTTATTCATTCATGCTGGGAAAGGGTGTTTTAGCAGCATGCGCTGACTGGGCTGCTGCCTGTGTGACCGCATAAAAAGATAACAAGCGAGTGCACGCTCAGATACACACACACCGGGTCGCTTTATGTGTTCTTTATTTTCCCCTCGGCTCTCTTCTCTGTGGCATCCAAACCAACACACACACTCTCACACACACACACACTCGCACACACACTGCACGGTTGCTCCTTACACCTCCGCTCAAGGTCAGCCTCGCTCTGGAGAGGAAGTCACATGGGACCCTTTAAGTTCTGGAGTGGAACGATCTTGAAAACTGACCCACTTGGATGCTCATTGCCCCCGTCTGCCCAGAACTAGTCAGCTGGGTAACTGCGGAGTTATTATTAACGCTTGGCCCCCGAGGGACGACCTGAGGTGAATTGAAACAGTTACAGGAAGTATCAGTATGATAGGTCAGTAATGAGATAGGTAGAGAAAGATGGTTTAAGCCAGCGCCTGCCGTCCCCCAACCCCCTACTCTCTGTTCCGGGCCCAGCTGTCTCCCTGACATTCCTCCTGGTGTTTTAAATAGCAGGCCCGGCTTACAGAAGCCCAGCCTTCCTGCTTCCTACCATGTGATCCTATAAAGCGGTGCATCACATTTTAGCAACAAATGGTGACAAAGCTCGGTGTTTGTGGACGATGAAGTAAGCGAGGATACATGTTTCCCACAAGCTAAGCTAATTCCCTCTTGGTTCCAGCCCCACACTCACTATACAGTTTGTCTTTGTTAGAAAGCAAAATGTCTAAATCTTAAAACTAAGCCCTAGAAAACATCACCAAGAAGCAACACTGGGCTGTTTTGGAAACTACAATCACCACAATGTGTCTTGCCATGTTGTGTCTGCTTCCTCCTTGCATATAAATGTGTATGTCTGATCCCTAAAGAACAAAAAAGAGTCCAGACCTCTCTCCCGAGGCCACGGTTCTGTGAGCCAGTGAGCTTTGAACAGTCATTTTCCATTGGAAAAAGCAGCCTATACAAACATTACAATTTTTTCATGGGCGAAGTGATGGTTTGGCTGTCACCATTTTGGGATTTTAAAATCGGACGTAACAAGCGAGGGGTAAATATCAGAACTTCTTGACACGATGCACATCGGTACAGTAGAGACTTGTCAACCACAAGAAGTTTAGCGCTAGCTCATACCCTGTTTTATCATCTACTTCACTCCGAATAGGACAATCATTTACAATATATAGTCAAGACATCTTGAAACTAGCAATCGAGACTAGAAACTCAATCAGAAAACATTTACTGAGGTAACAAATAAGAAGGAGGGTCATTTTCTCATAGTCGCCTGTACAACCAGACTTCTTTTTCTTTTTCCCTGAGGAATCGCCCCCTGCTGGCAGGTTCAAGGTACTTCATACATCGTTTTATATGCAGTCTATGGCAGGGGTGTCCAATCCTGGTCCTCGAGGGCCACAGTCCTGCATGTTTTAGATGTTTCCCTCTTCCAACACACCTGATTCAAATGATCAGGATCGTTATCAGGCTTCTGCAGAGCTTGATGATGAGCTGATCATTNAAGCAGCCTATACAAACATTACAATTTTTTCATGGGCGAAGTGATGGTTTGGCTGTCACCATTTTGGGATTTTAAAATCGGACGTAACAAGCGAGCTGTAAATATCAGAACTTCTTGACACTATGCACATTGATACAGTAGAGACTTGTCAACTACAAGAATTGTAGCGCTAAATCATACCCTGTTTTATCATGTATTTAACTCCAAGTAGGACAATCATTTACAATATATAGCCAAGAAATCTTGAAACTAGCAGTTGAGACTAGAAACTCATTCAGAAAACATTTACTGAGGTAAAAAATCAAGTAAGAAGGATAGTCGTCTGCACAACCAGACTTCTTTTTCTTTTTCCCTGAGGAATCGCCCCCTGCTGGCAGGTTCAAGGTACTTCATACATCGTTTTATATACAGTCTATGGCCACTACTACACTTCACGGGAAGACTAATGTTACTTAACTACGCCAAACTTTGTACATTTTTAATGAGATAGTAGGAATGTCAGTGTAATGGAAGGAGCTAGTTTGGGATCATCAAAAAGTTGCAATAACATGTTAATGATAGAAATACACGGGTATTTGTTTTTGTGCATGGGTAATTATTTTAACACATGTATTTCAGTATTTGTTGCATCTTCTACATTACATTCTACCTGCATAAAAGGGGCTTGAGGAGGGACGGTCTGCGGTGCTGCAGCTGGGAAAGAATCTGAAATCAACCATGACTTACACACTTTATCCTATTTTTTTCCTTTAGAATATGAAAAATGAAGAAATGAGCACAGTTGTTGTCTTGAATCTGGTAAGTCTCTTTGTAAGAACGATCCGATGTTTTTGTTTTTGCACTACACTGCGAATGAATAACTCGTCACTGCTTCGTATCGGTTTAACCATCTCAGCCGTGACACCTACCACGGTGGCGATAAATGTATTAACACAAGACCTCCTTTTTCATGTAGAGCCCAGTGCCAACACACACAGCTGGAGCCAGTCACAACAACAGGCCAAATGAAACAAATATGCAAATGGTGTTTAGCTATGCAAGGACGAATGCATGGGGAAACCGTCCCCGTGGAATCTAATTACAGCGGCGGAAAAATGAAAAATAAACGGATGAAATGACGAATTGATTACATTTGTAAATGCAAAGTTTCCGCCTTCTGCCGTCCTCTGTTTCTCCCTCTTGTCGCTGCCCTTTTCGTGTACGTCTGTGTTGTTCTTACATTTCAACAACCGCTTTTTAAAATCTTTCAAACAGGAATGGACGGATCATCGGTTGTCGTGGAAACCAAAGCAGCACGATGGGATTGAGGTGTTGCGTGTCCCCGCTGGGAAAGTTTGGCTCCCTGACATCGTCCTCATCAATAAGTAAGCACGAGCGCTGACAAGAATTAAGTTGGGAGGAGAAACTGTTGGGTCGCTTCGTACCAGTTTGTTTGGTTTCTTCCTTTTGTTTTTACCCTTCCCTTACTATAAATATTGCAATCTAACAAATATTTTCAGAGTAATAAAAAGATTAAAGATCAAATCAGTTATGTCGGTCAGAAAGTCCATTGATGAAAACCCGTTTTCCTCGTGCTGACACAGCGTTGAAGTCATGTTTATACACGTGTTCATGCAGAACTGAAGTAACTCCACCCTGCTTACACCTCCAATCAAGACCATAATTAGTTCTTATAAGCATTTAGTGTTTTGGTTGTGAGAAGAAGTGATGATAAAAGGGGTTACAATTGTAAATCTAGATATACAAAAAAATAAAATAAATCACCCAACCCTCCATGGCCACTGGTTACCCCTAGTTGTGCCTGCATCATTCAATGAAATGACTCGGTTAGTTTTTGGAAAAGGTGGTGTAAAGGCTAATTCATGGTTTCTACATGAGTGAAAGCAGACATGCACTTGGTTCTGTTCTTACTACAAAGAAGGTCCACATCAATCTGACATGCCCCTTATCCACCGGATGCTTCGGAAAGGCTGGATGTAATTTTTTTTGCCTTTTACAGGACCGAGCAGCTAGTTACAGACTGACCTGTAGCACCGAGTCGATGTGATTGTTGACAGTAGGCAGACGTAGCACGGGATTTCTGGAGAATTTAATACTTCCTACTTACTCTTGACTGGAAGTACCTCCAAATTCCAGCAGCAAGTGCTTCAATTAAAACACTTTTAATGACAAATTAGAAAGGTGTTGATTGTGGATAATCTCCTCGTACAGCTTCTCCTCATGGCAAGCATTTGATTTTAGCACCATTTGTTTTTGTTTATGTCCACATTGAACACCGTCATTGACATGATAGGATGATGAAACTTTAGTCACACAGATATGCAGAAAACATCGGTTGGACTTTGATGATATGATAGTTGCCTAAAAATGAGTGACAGCAGCCCTGTCTTTATAAACAACTAGAGGTCACCTGTTTAACTATCAGTCGTTGAAGCAAGTAACCAGCATCGTGTGTTTTTTTTCTGGTGACATCAGGCATCGTCAGTGTTGAAGAGTGAACATCACTTCACTAGTCTCAAGTGAGACGCTCTCCTGATGCACATGTGTACTCTAAAAGCTGTACGTCACAGCATTAAAGTAAAGAATTTAGATATTAAGAACAGCCAGCGCAGTCTTTTTTCCCCCCACACACATACATGCTCCCATTAACACCACTGTAAATATCCCCACTGCTCCATTCATCAACACTTTATAGGCAATTAAGCAGCATGGCTCCCTAATAACTGAGCTGATGGCACCGTTCAGCCACTTCAGCTTGGGAGGCTTTCGCTTGGAACCGCCGCACAAATGTCCACACAGATGCAGACGTGCGTTTCTGTGTCTGAAAGTTCAGTGGCATTTTAGCAGCTACAGCAGCAGCACCTTTACAGGGGACAGAGTTTTTAGGAGGGCTAAGGACACAAGCTTCTCCCTGTAAAATTACCAGAGCCATAAAACCAAACACTGAAGGCTAAATCTGCGTCTAATTGACTTGATGTCTTCATTGTGTATTATGTTATGAGCCTAACTGCCAAAACAGCTTCGTATACATCCAGCATTAGGCCTTAGAGGTGCCCTGCGAGATGTGTCGAGTCGCTCCGTTCCATCCTTGCCAATTAAAGTGTTTTAATGAAGGGTCTTGTGGAACGGGACCACAGCCAAATGTTGATGCACTCGACGGCGGCGGCGGAAGGAGCAGCGCGACCTCGATGAGCATAAACACGACACATTACCCTCGCGTTACCTTCAGTAACTATACTTTTCCGTAAATTGCACTTTGGTGTCGAAAGCTAAGAGTGAGAGGAAGTGAGATTCAAACTTTAGACGCTGCTGATTTTATTACCTGAATCAGCCGCATAAATTAGATTAAATTAAAATGGAGACATCTTACTTTGTACATCCTAGATGTCTAATCTTAACTCAGTCTGTTATCTTAGTAAAAGGCTTTAAGGTAACAAAATAGATAATTTTTAATTGTCTACAAAACAACTAATAGGTGTGTTTTTTGTGATTTGGCACTAATATAAGTCCAAAGCTGCTGACTTTTACAAAACAAAGTTCACATATTTTCATCTCTTCGCAGCTAAAGGTGCTTTGAATTAAAAAAATAAAGGACTGTCGATTGCTCGTGGAAACAACTAGTGGTCTCAACAAATTCAAATATTTACATACTACTTAATTCTTTTGGCCACAAGCGGTCGAATAATCAGAGAAAAATCAAAAGAAATGTGGTTTAATGTCTGATATCGGCTTTTTTGCTAATATCCGATATGCCGATATTGTCCAACTCTCAATTTCCGATATCAACCGATATATGTTTGTTACTGCAGCCACACTTGTTTACATGCTTCATGACGCATTTTGATGTCGTCATCATTTATGCACCGGTAAATCCAGGCATGGTTTTATCGATTTTCATTATAGGCAAAAAAAATAACCCGATAACAATATTGACAGATATTACATTTTCATGCCAATATCGGGCATTTTTCCCTATTTAATGTATTTACACAAATGACCAAAGCTGTGATTTTTCTCGTCAGGGCAATCTTGGTAAATCCAAGTATACCCAGTGTGATAAATGTGATAATGTATGATATAGTACACTATAATACAATACTGTCATTTGTAATAAAAATAGGTGAGTTAATGTGTTTGTTTTTGTGTTTGTGGTGATTTTTCTTGTAATGTTTTAGAAAATCTGTTTATATAAACCCAGCTACATATAAAAGTTTGACACTGTACAATATGTGATGTGCAGCAGTACAAACTTAGATCGATTAAATAAAGAACTTTTTGATTCCATCTGAACTTCTACTTGCAGTAATGATGGGGTGTTTGATGTGGCCCTTCATGTCCACGTTCAAGTTTATAGCAACGGCAGGGTAACCTGGACCCCCCCTGCTCTCTACTGCAGCTCCTGTGGAGTCAAGGTGAACACACACAGCTGCCTTCAATATGCTTTTCCATCATTCTCCCCCTAAGCTCGGTCCCCCTCTCTGACTCTTTACCCACCTGTGTCTCTGTCCAGGTAACATATTTCCCGTTCGACTGGCAGAACTGCACCATGCAGTTCCGTTCCTACACATACGACTCGACGGAGATCGAGCTGCAGTACGCGCTGGACTCCAGAGGCAACGAGATCCGGGAGATCCAATTGGACGAGGCCTTCAGCGGTGAGCATCGTTGTGCACCGATTTTAATTTTCTCCTATTAGCTGCTTTATGTTTGCTTTTTGCCCAACATCTGAAGCGTGGTCACGGGAGCGTTTTCTACTTGTTTGACTGTGTTTGCACTTTTGTTCGGACTCTCTGGTGGTATGCAGATTTGTTGCTTGTGCGGTAGGAATATTAAATGTGCTGATCTTAATTGAAATCATTCCTAAATGCCTGAGCTGTGAATGTTCCCCCAGAGAGCGGCGAGTGGTACATCAGGCATAAGCCAAGCAGGAAGAACATGAACGACGACCTGTACGAGGACGTGACCTTCTACCTGATCATCGAGAGGAAGCCGCTGTACTACGTGCTCAACATCATCCTGCCCTGCATCCTCATCACCATCATCGCCATCTTTAACTTCTACCTGCCTCCTGATGCGGGTAGACACGTCAGATTATTTAAATATGAGCTAAAGCA
>NW_007578038.1:25770-34035 GCF_000690725.1 Stegastes partitus | reverse complement strand
ATCTAGATAGATGTTGGTGAGGATGACACTGCCATGTCTCTTAATCTTCTAATACTATTTTCTAATTGTGTTTTTGGGGGTTTCTTTAAATGAGCCAATCAAACATTTATCCAATTACAAAGGGATTCAATTTCAGATTAGATACTTGCTTCCAGGAGCGCGGCTGAATCGATAACCTCAAAAATGGCAGCGGTAGAAATACAAGCCAGGTGCTGAGAGTAATCAGCCCGACATTGCGCTTTATTTCCTACACTTACATGGTCTGAACATTATTTTCCTCTAATAGCCTGGTTTATATTGATTCGTTAAGTAATCATTCTCTGGGCGTATTATTTGTTCCTTTGAGGTCTGCTGCTCCTGTGGATGATTGAATTGATGTGATGTCTAATTTCAGCTCACAATAAAAGGACACACGGAGACCTGCGGGGAGTTTGATTCGGGAAATGGAATTTACATTTCACAATCTGACGTTAACCTTCCTGTAATGCGGTTTGAGGGAGTCCGCAATGCTCTCAGCACACATCCCCGTCTACCCGCTCTAGCCAATCTGAGGTAAACACAGTTTTGTAAGTGACCACTGAATGCACCAGGGAGGCTGTGCTCTGTCGGCCAATCAACCTCACTTAGAATGGGAGATGAATTTCCCATTAGCATCATTACCGGTGAATTACATGGGCCAGATGCTGCTAAAATCTCAGTCAGTCGAAGGAGGAGGAAAACCTCAAACCTCAATGAGCCGGAACACGAGCCCGAAGGAACGTGTCGCAATTGTTAAGTTCCTAAATAAAGCTGTTTTCTTTTCCCCACCTCTCGCTGCCAGGTGAGAAGATGGGTCTGTCGATCAACGTGCTGCTCACCCTCACCGTGTTCCTCTTGCTGCTGGCCGATAAGATCCCCGAGACCTCGCTGGGCGTCCCCATCATCGTCAACTACATCATGTTCACCATGATCCTCGTCACGTTCTCCGTCATCCTCAGCGTGGTCGTGCTCAACCTCCACCACCGCTCGCCCAACACCCACATGATGCCCATGTGGGTCCGCATGGTGAGCGCCATATATGTTACAGCTGTACACATGCTGGTTGCTATAATGTGAATCAGTGAATGATTTGACTGGCTGCATGGCTGTACAAACAGTGACATATTTGATGGTTTGGCACAGTTTAGCAGATTTCATAAGAACGACTCTCTCTGGTATAGACTTGTTTTTCCCACAGACTGTATAAAAGATGGACGAAGCAACCGGCCCTGAAAAATGAAGCCAACCCAGAAGCGTCAAAAACCTGCAATATCACTACGTCCACTAGTCCTGGCTCCAAAAAGCCCTGGCTCCCATAGACTTGAATTGGAAATACCGCATTCCTACAGCTCAGGATTTTTTTCGTATTAGTTTTCATGGTCAAATCCAGAGATCAGGTGGCCAATCTGAAAATAAATGAATACTGAATTTTCAAAAAATCGTCAACATTTTGCGGGGCAAGGGGCGTGGCTGGCTTGATTGACAGTCGGCATCGGCAATACAGACGAAGGGAGCAGAAGGTGGTAGATGTGGGCGGGCAGAGAGGGCCCGCCTCTCAATCCGTCTGACCAATCGCTGCTCCTTTGGCTCCGCCCCCCCTCCGACGATTTTTGCGTCACTGGCTCCAAAAATCCAAGATGTCAACCAGGAAGTAGCAAAACCCTGGCTTCATTTTCTCCAGTGCAGAAACCAACGGGTGACGTCACGGTAGCTACGTCCATCTTTTATACAGTCTATGAGTTTTTCCTCTTCAGATTTGTCTGTGTCATATTTCAGAACAATATGCTTCTTCTCAGTTGTTGGAACATTAAGCAGAAAACCAGCTGCTGAAGATGTCGGCCTTCATTTTCTCTGCAGTTTGTATCAAAGGGAGGCTTGATGTCAAAGCGATGTCATTAAGCTGCCAGTGTGTCCTCAGAGAGACCTGGAGGGGGGAAGGACGGGGGAGATTGGGGTGTAGATGCTTTTACCTCACATATTCATCTTTATGATATAAGCTGACTACACAATGGAAACTAAATAGACAAACTAGATTAACCAGCTACGATAAATGAGTGAAAGCTTTTGCACATTTTCTGGACACAGAACTGTGCACATGATGCAAATGAGGCTGTGATTTTAATAGAAATACATGTAAAACTAATTACATTCAGGCAAACCATCCATTAGTATATTGTGGCCTTGCAATAATTAATCAATGTGATGTTAATTTTTGGTGTTAATTCAGTAATGGAGGCAGCAGTAGTAGTTTGGGTTGAGGCGGACCACTGAATTAAGTCGACACCGTCCCCGACACTCTAAATGTCATGTTATACCATTAACCTCCATCAGTGGCTGCTGCCCTTTCTGTACATTATGTGAAGCTAATTACAGGCGTAAAAAAAGCGGCAGCGCTGGACTTTGTTCTGTCACGGTTTTAAGGGAGCGTTCACCTCAGAAAGGCTCGTGTAAATGCAGGTGATTTGCATTCGGTTTAATGGAACCGAGCTGCTTGATGCTGGATTGATGGGAGGAAGCGGGCATTATAGGTTCTGCTTCTTTTCCCTCCCGCTCTCAAGACGATCAGTGTCGGTCGTGAAATGTGAGGCAGGGGGAAGTTTTGCCCACGGAACATTAGTCGAGGGAAATTTATGGTTGTTTTGGTGTGTTTTTTTTTTTTCATGATTTCAAAAGCGGCAGTGATGCTACGCTGCCTTCTTTACAGCCGCACCAATAAATATTCTTATGCTAATAATGGATCATATGATGAAGTCTGATGTGTAAAGAGGTCACAAATCCAGCATCTTTGAGGTTGTCCTCAACTGTAAGGGGTGATTTAGCATTTTTTTTGCTCACTGGTTTTGTTTTTGCAGCCTGCAATTCAACTGCTTATTTAATTTTTATAGTTCATATCAGCATCAGTTAGCAGCTGTTCTCAAAAACAAACCTTTGATAGACTGCTTCACGCAAGACAGAAAAAAGATAAAGTTAGCGGCTGCTTAGTGAATATTTAGCCACGAAATACTCATTATTCAGTGGAAATCATCCATCCATCCATTCATCCATCCATCCATTATCAATACACCGCTTAATTCTCACTAGGGGGACTGGAGTCTATCTCAGCTGACTTAGAGTGAAGGCAGGGGACACCCTGGACAGGTCACCAGTCTATCACAGGGCCACACTTAGAGACAGACAACCAAGCACACTCACATTCACACCTACGGACAATTTAGAATCACCAATTAACCTCAACATGTTTTTGGACCTTGTGGGAGGAAGCCGGAGAACCTGGAGAGAACCCACGCTGCACGGGGAGAACATGTAAACTCCATGCATAACGATCCTGGGTGTCCTCACTGGGACGCAAACTGGCGGCCTTCTTGCTGCGAGGAAACGTTGCTAACCACCGAGCCACCTTGCAGCCCATCAGTGGAAATCAGAACAAACCTAAAAGAAGAGTGAACATCGGAATTGTGGCCAGAAATATAACAACAAATAATTGCTTTTCTGCATTTTCTGAGTGTGTAAACAGGCTACCTTTTTGGAAACATGTCGCCATTTCCAGTTTGCAGGGAGAAAATATTTAATTATTGTGTTTACAGGTGTCCTCAGGTAGGGCTGCAAGGTGGCTAGGTGGTTAGCACTGTTGCCTCGCAGCAAGAAGGTCGCCGGCTCGCATCCCAGTGAGGACATCCAGGATCTCTCTGTGAAGAGTTTGCATGTGCAGTGTGGGTTCTCTTTGGGTTCTCCAGCTTCCTCCCACACAGTCCAAAAACATGTTAATTGGTGATTCTAAATTGTCTGTAGGTGTGAATGTGAGTGTGCTTGGTTGTCTGTCTCTAAGTGTAGCCCTGTGATAGACTGGTGACCTGTCCAGGGTGTCTCCTGCCTTCACCCTAAGTCAGCTGGGATAGACTCCAGCCCCCCATGACCCTAGTGAGGATGAAGCGATGTATAGATGATGGATGGATGGTGTCCTCAGGTGACCAAAGCAAATGCAAAGGAAGCAGCTTTGAGGTATTTTGCTCTCCTGGTTGCTGATTTGTTTTATGTTTCCTGTATATTACTTCAAAATCTAAATAAACAGGATCAGGAAACAATAAAGATGCACTTTACAGTATATTATTTCCAGTGCAGCAGTTTATAGACCGCCCCAAGGAACCCAATCTAAATAAAATCTCATAATGAAACCTGACAAAGCTACATTCATCAATGTAACTTTAATAATAAAACAATTATATTCCCACAGGTGATGGCACTAATGACTGTTCTTCCTTTAGCATTCTTTTATTGCACTTAAAAACGCTTTAATGGCTCCTTCCCAGCTGGGCATTTAGTCCACCTGTTTTCAAATTAATCCTTACATCCCATCTGATGAGTTGAATTTATGTGAGCAGGCAAAATGAAGCACAGCTGAACATCTAACTACTCACAGATTAGTTTTGTGCTCCATAACAATATGTTAGAGTGTTGCTCATCTCTGATTAAACTTGATATCTTTGTCATTTTGAATCAGGAAATAAGCAAGTGTCAGTCTTCTAGTTCCAGCAACAAAAATCACTGTAAAGGGCAAATTTAATTCCCCGTACCACCCGTTTTCTAATCGTTCTTATACATGCAAACACCTATTCATTTATCATCTATTAGCTGTTAAATCTGAAGCATTAGACTCTCTTAGATGTGCTGGCTTCTATTTATTTTCAATGCCTGACTTCAAATTGTCCATATGTTCCTCTCCCAGAGTAGTCCACAGCAACAGAAACCTTTTGGGCCATCAGCGTTCACTCTCTAGACAGACATCTCATCATCTCCCTCCTCCGTCCTGATGGCTGCCTCATTTTCTTCCTCCTCAGATGGCCATGGCCCTCTGTCGGGGCTGAGTTCTGTCTCCTCAGGTCTTCCTACTTTGTGTCCTATGAGTTGCAGACTTAGTGGCTTTCGGCTCCTCCTCCTGTTCCACCGCCTCGTCTCTGAGCTGCTTCGGCTCGGCCCTCGCGGTGCTTTGGTCGCTCACGTCTCTGTGTTGTGAAGCTGTGGTCGTGCCGGAGCGGCGCAGAGGCTGAACGGCGGCTGAATTACAGCAGCCGTCTTCCAAGAATAATGTATTTGTAGATGAAGAAGTGCTCTCCGGGGTGCAGTTTCCTCTCTTATATTCTGGTTTATCATGTACTGAGAGGGGAGAAATCTAACAGATGCCACATAGGATCAATAAGAGAAAAACTGGGTGAATGTTAAAACTAGAATGGAGGCTTGAAATAAAAGATGGAGGTCCTGCTGCTGTTATTAATCACTTTGAACTCGTCTGTCTCTGTTATGAAATTATTCACAATATGGATCTTTTTATGAGCACAAATGTGAAACTTGGCGCTCTAGAAACAAGAAAATATAAAGGCTTTGCACATGTTTTAAGAGGAAGGGAATACTTCTGACCTATTTGTCAACACATTAGGATAAGTTCATTTTGTTAAGTAACAGTTAATGTAGAAATAATTTAGTTTACACTGTTAAATATTTGATGAAAAGTATTTTCCCCACAGCTTGAAATGATAAATTCTGCTTCAAAGCTTTCTACATCTCTAAAAGTATCATTTTGGTTAAAAAAGAAAAGCTGCTCTTCATGTATTTATTATTGGCCTAACATTAGTCAGTTGCATTATGCATATATATTAGTCTTAAAACTTTTCTTCCTTTGCTGAAAAACCTAAATTCCCAGGAACAAGGAGCAAAGTGTCAGTGTCTCCAGTGGCTTTTATGACCCCGTTCATTTATTTGAAGCTAAAATTGAACCCACTTAAAGGCCCCAACGTGAAGTTTTTTAATCGCACAGTGTTTATTTTGATAGCTGTAGCTGAGCCAGTGGCACACACCGCAGCATCTATAGCATTAACTAGTTTGTAATACTAGTCAATAACAGATTTTAGTGCCACTGTGTAGTCTTAATTTATGATATTCCAAAAAAAATGCAACTGAGGAAGGAAATGAATTTGCTGTGTTAGCATTTTTGGCCAGTTGGGGGCAGCAAACACAAGTTGTTTATTGTTTCTGTCCATTATTGTTGCTGATTCTCCTCCAGTTCCAGAGAAATATCATCCCCAAAAGTCACTCTCTTGTAGCTCTGTCTTGATCTCTAACAATACCAAATAGCCGACTCTTTAGCTTCTAAATGCTCTACTGTGTCCACCAGCTACTCACTGGCTGGGACTGTGCTGCTGCTGCTGCTGCTGTGAGAGCAGTGAGAGTGAACCTAAACAGTACAGCTGATGTTGCATGACACCCCAAAAAAAAAAAAGGCCGTCCATCACCGCTCATAGCTCCAGTGTTGCCTCATTGGCTGCTGCCGTGGTCATGCCATTGTGACTACACCGGCTATTATAGTTGTCATAGAGAGCTGTGAAGCAAAAGGTCAGAGGATGTCATTTAGGGACATGGACATAGTGCATTTGGCTCTTAATTAGCTCATAATTAAATTAAGTCAGGCTGCTTCACCTAAATTCACTCTTCACTTGTTGCCACAGTGCTTCCTGCCAGGGCTATTATTGACATCCATCTGTCAATACAGGCAAGCCAAGATTTTTTCTTTTTTTCTTTTTTTTAAAAGGATATCAAAGCACTTCAAAGAGCAGATAACGGAGCCATTTACAGCATTTATGGTATTGATCAATACCATCATTTGACCCACTGATGTGCTGGTTTATCATTGACTCTTTTGATGTTCTGAGCTCTGAGCCTGACAGCCAAGGACTCCCATCTGATAAAAGATTGACTTCCTTTTTATCAGGTTATGTGAAACATTTATTTCTATTTTAATTACACACATTTGGGAGGTGCCCAGTACAGCTATAGTCCTTTAGCAAAGTGCTCCACTGGAGCATCCAGAGTTATGTGCTTTGTCCAAGGACACCTTGAGAGTAGACTTTGAGGAATTGGAAAGCATTTGGTTCCTCCACCCATATCATTCAGCAGCAACTGTTCTCAAAGGTTATCTCACTGCGAAATTCAACATTTGGACTCATTTCTCAAGCCTAATAGGCAAATACAGGGTAGGTGCATTTCAGCTGTCCCATAAATCATGAAACAAGAATCCAAACAAATGGATTTTTCATACCAGCAGCGACGATGGATCCGTGAGGTCTCGGCGAGCCAACAACATATTGACTAAAAGAGTAAAGTACAGTTGGATAAACTCCTGTTTTCTATTTCCAGGCAAAGAAATACACATTTGTACATTCATAAAATTATAAATCTGCTTTAATATTTATATTTTGTCAACTCACCTGCTTAATTAACCCGCTTCTGTCTGCATACAGGACGTAGAGGAGCAGAGAAGCAAACTGTTCTTTCTGCAAGTAACACATTCCTCTTTACCTTCTACCTTCCTTTTCAGATCTTCATCCACCTGTTGCCTCCTTACCTGGGCATGCTGCGGCCAAAAGTGGAGACGCCCCTGTCCCTGGAGACTGTGCCCCGCCGGGAGAAAAAGATCATCACCATCAGCAAAGCAGCTGATGAGTATTTCATACGCAAACCCGACACTTCCATCTTGTTCCCCAAACCCAACAGGTGAGACCAGACCTGTGTGTTGTTGTGCTTGTGATTGGGCTTGATTGTGTGTTTTGGTTGGCATGTATGTGGATGTCTGTGTGCTAAGACAAAAGGAGAACTTTAGATGCAACTAGATTAAAAAATTTTTAAAAAACAAATCTGTGTCTGTCCAGGTTTGGACAAAGTGAAGCTGAGACTCGTTGGCACAAGCTGAATATTTTTGCTCCAAGCACATGATTGGTGCAAATGTTTCCAGTTATCTCACAGAAAGCAGGTGTACTGTCAGTAAATTGGCTGTTTAGGGCAAATAAACACATTCGCAAATGGCTCTACTGCTGACATTTGAGCGTATAATGAGAAGCCAAAATATGCTAACAGATGGCAATTTCACCATGCTGATCTGTTTACCAAAATATATTTTAAAATGGTACTTTTCTCTCAAAAAGTGATTGTCTTTAAGCAAATATCTAATGTGTGCTGGCTTCGACAAACTCTATTATATCATATTGTTAAAAACAAGTGGGTCTGTCCCACAATGAGAGGAATTGCTTGAATATTGAGTCTGGTGTGGAAAAAATGCATTTCCAATAAAAATGTGACGGCTTTAGATTTACCCTCCAAAGTTGACTTTATATACTTAAGAAACACATTTCTGTATTTGGATTGAATTGCATATTTCTAAGACATTTAATAGTTCTTCAAACATGATATCTAACCTCAGCA
>NW_007578038.1:0-25535 GCF_000690725.1 Stegastes partitus | reverse complement strand
TGTAATACATAATCCAAATATAACTGTCTTTTACATAAGTTGTATGTAAAAGGAAAACCTTTCTGCAGTAAAAGTAAATAAAAGTGCATAGTATTTAGATTATTTACGTAAATTAAAGTAGCAACACAAGTACAATCCTGCGTTCAAAAGCCAAACGAAAAGTACAAAACCATCAGGATAAAAACATACTTAAAAGTCTGTGCAGAATTTCAAAATCAAATTGGTTAATTTATGTTTTATATAAATAAACAAAATCTGCAAAATACCCAATAAGCCATGCTTTGAAATATGTTTAGCAGAGAACATTAAAGTGCAATATTTACCTCCAATCTGCAACCTGCTACCATTAGTTTAGGATGATTAGTATGAAGTCGAGACACGCTGTAAACAAATGTAAGCTAGATTTAATAGAAGTAGACAGAAGCTAACACACTGGTCCTTTAAGACTCACCGATCCCCAAAAATATTCTGCTCCAGTATCCTGAATGACACTGAATCAAATCCTACATTATCTGAGAGCACAAAGCCTCACAAAGAGAGAAAAACGTTCTAAGATACAAATACGACAGCGACAAAAGCAGCGGCGGCAGCAACACTTTGTAATACACAAAACTGTCCTTTCCTACCTTTTGTGTTGTCTGTAGTTGTTGAATCACTTTGGGCTGCGGGCTGTTTTTACTGTAACAACATGTTTCCACGCTTTGAATCTTCTTTTATGTGAAAAAACAACAACAAAATGAAGATAGAATGTGAAGAGGTTAAAGTTAGTGCAGGGTGCTATCCTCTTGGAGCTTTGGTTTCTGCTGTTAAATGTAACATGAAGCTCTCTTAGTTCTTACCTCAGATATGGTAATATAGAATTTTCAGTCTGCACCTGCTCCCATCTGTTCTTCCTCCATCCAGTTTTCATATATACAAGCGAATCAAGGTGATGCACTGAGCCCTGTTTCTTATTGCTTCGCTGTGCCAAAGTGCTCGAGCAAACACACTTAGACGTCTTCTTAAAAGTCGCTGTCACATAATATAAACTTGCACTTTGCGCCGTAATTTAAGCTGTCAAACCTTCATTCTTGGAGCAATCTAAGAACGGATCAAGGACCAATTTGTTCTGAAAGTAAAAGTTTGCTTTTTGAACTTTGGTTGAGATGTTTCAGCACAAGGTACTCCAGGCTGAAGGTTTGATCTGTGTTTAACACTGTGGGCTCATCATGTAAATCAACACAAAGCTGGTTTTCTTAAGGTGGAACGACCTCTCAGAAAAAGGTTTTCTGACCTCAGAACCTGAACGCTTCTAGCGAAACCCAGATTGATGATTTTCATCAAAGGTTTTACAGATTGCTGCCCCTGAAGCTGTTGAGTAAGGAGCTGGATTTGAGCCAGTCTTGGCACACAAATTGGTGACAAACTGTTCTATCGGTTTAACCCTACAGTCTCTATTTGATTTTATTTCTTGAATGGGTAACTTTGCGGAGCACTGCTCATGTTTGTGACATTCTTGCCTTCCTAACACGCCCCAAAACCTTGCTCACAGTGCCGCCCGCCCGCCCGTCCGTCTCTAACCTCCCTCGAGAGATGAAATATGTCTGGAGGGAGAGAATCGTTGCTAAAATAATAATGACCCACACAAATCGAGTCTGACACATTAGACGCCTGCGAGTCGAGGTGAAAGAACGGAGGAGGAAGGAACGAGGAGGCTGTGTCGGAGCAACTTGATGAGACAGCAGTATCTCTCCGGAGCCCACACATACACTCACGCGCACCTTCTTAATTGGGTTTAGTGCATGTCTTGGCACCAGACGCAGCCAGTTTTAGTTGAATTAGTCTCCTCAATAGTCATTTACTTCTCGCTGATGAAGTGCTACTTTGAGCCATAAAGGAGGGAAAAGGGAGGAGGGGGTGAAGAGGCCAAGCTGTGTCTCTTCCTCCCTCCCTCTCTCTCTCTCTCTCACCTTTCCTCTCGTTACCTGACGGGGCTTCACCTCTCTCAGGTCGCAGCCTTTTCACCCGCCACGCTCGCAGGAGCAGCAGCGACGGCAGCGCTGCATTGTAAACCCCGTAATTTCATGCACAGAATACCAAGCAGCTACCTGCTTTGCCCTGTCCTGCCCGGTTACACTCCATTTTGGAGACACGGTGCCACACTGCCCTCTGGTGGAGGAGATGTCCGAAGCTGCGTTTCGTTCTAACTGTGATCTCTCGTGTTTTTGGGGTCTGAAACTGTAAGCGAAGGAGGTGTTTAATATTTGAGGTGTTTCATAAGAAAAGCAGCTGCTCTGCTAAGATGATGAAGTTGATCTTGTCGGAGTGTTGTGTTTGTTTGGAGAAGGTCAGGAGGAGGCAAGGTGAATTCTATGAAGAAGTTGATAAAGGGGGATTCTGTTCAAAATCATTTTTCTGATTTTGATCCTGTGAGTGATACCAATAAACGACAACTCCGTGTTCTGTTGGAAAGCCTTGATTTGTGGTGTTGATGTAGGTGTTAGTTTGGCATAAGAGTAGGATGACCAAACGTCTTGTTTTCACAGAACATGTCCTGTTTTCACGTCCTGTCCTGGTCGTCCTACTTGTTGTGATGAAAATGTCCTGGTGTTGAAATTATAAGGCATCTTTGAGTAAACTTCGAGTATCATCTGGGTATGTCATAGCCGGGCCGATTATGGTCACCCTACATCAGGGGTCTCGAACTCCGGTCCTCGAGGGCCGCAATCCTGCATGTTTTAGATGTTTCCTTCTTCCAACACACCTGATTCAAATGATCAGGATCGTTATCAGGCTTCTGCAGAGCTTGATGATGAGCTGATCATTTGAATCAGGTGTGTTGGAAGAAGGAAACATCTAAAACTTGCAGGATTGCGGCCCTCGAGGACCGGAGTTCCAGACCCCTGCCCTACATAATCGTCTAAACAACGGCTGCTCAGGCCATTTACATATCGTCCTAAAGCTAAACTCATTTGAACAAGAACTGACTTTCCGATATTCCGTTCCATCTGGTTTAACTTTGAGCTGCGTAACTTACTTGTACACACACATTTCAGGTGTCCTCATTTAACAGTGACCTCCAAAAAAAAAGTAGTTTGGGAACTCTGGCTCAACCCATCTGTTAGTCTTTTTTTTTTTCCTTCTTCATTGTAGCAATGATTCCCCAGATCTCAACAAACATTTTCAGAGAGAACAGCGCTATCATATCCGATAAAAATGATGCCCAACGCCACCAAAACAAGAATAAACAATGACAATGCCGTTTCTCAAATAAGCATTTTTTAGCTGTGGTTGTTGTGCTGAGAGAGTCACTGCTTGAGGTTGTTGAAGCATTAAAGCTTTGTGTCTCCCCGCTGGAGGCAGCCAATGGTAATCCATGTGTCATTGCTGAAGGACATGCTGCACGACGCTGTGCACAAATCAGAGCAGAGAAGATGAATAAAATGAGTAATGCTGCGAAATCTAATCAAGTCGTTGCATGCTGAAGTGAGACTGAATAACTTTTAAGAGAAGAGTACAAATATAAAGTTTCATTCATAAGAAATCACCTTCATGTTACAGCCTGGTATGACAAAAAAGATGGCCAAAAAGATGGTATGTTTTGCCAAAACCTCTGGATTTAACTCTGATCTAAACAGGCAGCTTCAGTGTTTGTAGCTTTAAAGTGAGCTGCTGCTGTCGACGACCTCTTCAGGACGAAGGCTCTGTCTGTGTCTGGGATTGACAGAGTGGAACAAAACAGTTGAAAACATCTGCCACAGACATTATTGAGTGTGTGAGACCAGGTCTTTCTATTGCTTCTGACTTTCTCTCTGAGTGATCGTTTAACCTGGAAAAAGTCTCAGTCGGACAATGTTATGGTTCTAAAACCAGTATTTCGGTGGTGCAGAGCAGCAGCTTGGAAATGGCTCTGAACTGACTTCTAGGTCAACACGTAGTCTTAAAGAAGAGTGCTTCAGTCACTGTTTCTTACCTCCTGCATTGTCTGACAACAGGAACAGAAAAGTAGATAAACGAGAGCAGTTTTATTGGGAATTCAGCTGTATTAAAATGCTGTGTATGTACAGAAAGCAACATGAAAACACAATCAGTCCATGTTTACTGGTTTCCAATTGGTCTTAATGTTTTCAGCATTTCTGCTATTTGTACAATCAAAGCTAATTGTAATGTTAGCGACATTAGCAGCGCAACATGCTAACACTAAGCATTTCCCTCTTATTGTGGGGACAGTTCTTAAGGTGCTGACAGTGCATGAAGACTCTTGTGTTCACTCTTGCGGCTAACAGTGGAACAGTTGGTGAGCTTTGCTTGTAGCTTGAACATTTTAGACTTAGCAGAAGCAGCTTCACAAACCTGGCAAACTGTGAGCCACCGTTCATTCTGAATTCTTGAAAGAAGCGAGTGGTGACGGGGCAGGATTAGACACATTTTAGATGACTATTGGTTCTTGAGTTTCTCTGTAAAAAGGGACTTGTGAATTGCAAAGCTGAGCTAGTTGAGGAGGAATGAGAGCAGTAAGCAACTTCATATTTGTGCAGCTTTGAGCTTTTAAAACATAGAAAACACAATAAAAATCTATTTTTACTTGCTGTGCTTTGATGCTTTCAGGCATGAAAAATAATACAGTGGTTAGTTTCACATTACAAGGTTTAACTTAACCACTTCAAAACATTATTGTAAGAAGGTTTTCAATTACCACGTTCACTGTGAAGATCATTTCATTTGAAAAAGCAATGAATACAAAGCCTTTCCTGTGCACTTTAAGCAAGAGAACTGTGCTCTAGAAAACCCCTCCTTTTTTGAAGTTTAAGTTTATATTTCCGACTTTCTCTTATCGTTAACTATGACCAAGTTTGACCTTTAATAATAAGTGAGCGGCAGCAGAGTTATGAAGGTAACTTTCTCCTGGCTTCCCCCAGCAACTCCTGGCACCCAAAAGTAGCTGACAGTTGGTAACTGAGGGCAACAAGTAAACACAGAAACACACACACATACACGCACACACACACACTGTTTCTCAGCCAGAGCAGCCCGGTCAGCAGATGCAGAGCAGTGTCTCCCACACCGGCAGTGGGGGACCCGGGGAGCTCCTGTGACCTTCCCTTTATTCCTCCCCGAATGACAGAAGAGTGCAAAGGATACGTGCGGCCCGGCTCATAAACGCGTTGCTATTTTACAGCTTTTAATTAGTGTGGACTGACACCTGCTGGCACGCCGCTACATTCTGCAGGCTTGTGAGCATTTGTTCAGTTGGGCTGTTGACACTTTAAAACTCTCCTGGAACCGCTCTGAGATTTATTTGCACTTTTCTTTTTTTAAAATTAATAGTCTCCTATGGTGCTGATGTATGTGTTTGTTGCAGGTTCCAGCCAGAGGGCATGTGCACAGATCTGAGGAAGTTCATCGACGGTCCCAGTAGCTACCTCACGCTACCTGACGAGCTCAAGACCGCCATAGACGCCATCACGTACATCGCCGAGGCTCTGCAGGCCGAGAAGGACTACGAAGCTGTAAGCCGCTCAACACTCCTCCATCTTCTTCTTCATTCCTTTTAACTCTTGATTCCTTTCCTGATCTCTGTTTTCTGTTTGCCCCCCTCTGTCCGTCTTTGTCCTCCCTTTCGTCAATCTTCCCTCATCCAGCTGAAAGAGGACTGGCAGTATGTCGCCATGGTTGTGGACCGCATGTTCCTCTGGATCTTCGTCGTCTTCACCACTGTGGGCACCTTGGCCATCTTCGCCGATGCCAGTTTCAACCACACGCCCACTGACCCGTTCAAATCCCCCTGAAGCACTGGAAGGGTTTCTTGTACCACCCTAGAAATGGGGAAGTGCATGTTGAGAAGGCAACGGACTGCCCTGCCAGAATACTTGGCGTCAAACTATAATTTCCAATGCAACACTTCAATTTGTGCCTATATGAAACGCCTTTGTAAACCTTATAATGCGTATGTCCCATGTAACCAGGCCATCTGAGCTGCAACCACATCAGCTTTGTCAAACCAGGTTCATTTTACTGTGTTATTGTACCTTCTCTTAGAGGAAGTGGACTTTGCATAGATTTAAAATAACTTGTTGCATGTTATATAGCGATCGAGCTAATGTTGACATACCTTACAAGTGTATATATATGATTGAATATAAGTTACTGGTGTGTTTTTAGCATACTAGCTTCATTAGGACTCTAAGTCTGAAGTGTGGATCCAACACATAAACACCGAGACAAACCAGATGCTATAATGAGCATGCTTGTATCCCTTTCATTTCCCTGTGTCAGAATGTGCCGGAGTGTGGCACATGCTCCGTGGATGTTTCTGCAGCCACGGTAATCCTCTTTGTATTTTAAGGCCCCGGTGTATGTGTGCGTTTGCATGGAAGGCTATTCTTATGTGCAAAGCGGCACGCCGGCTCAATTCACCAGCTGCACCGATGGCCCGTGGAATTCCCGCTGAACAGAAAGCGTGCACCTCTCAGCATCTCACGCACTGAGCACGTCCCTTTTTGTGTTTCTCACATGTCACAAACACACATCTGCCCTTTTAATCTTGTGCTTTCATTTTTGTTTTTGTCTTTTAAATAAAGATCTGAGGGGGGGAAGGATATCAAAGGCCTCCATCTGTTGTCAGAATGCTGCGACCCTCGCTCCATCACCTGCCCCACTCTGCTTTTAATAACCCACACGCTGGCACTGGTCACCGGACACTGCCGCACGGGCTTCCCTGATATTTCTATGTGTAAATACACTCATGCATACATGCGCCGTGAGCTCTATTAGCTGAAAGCATTTGAAGGTCTGAAAGTCTGCAGTCATTGTGAACAGCCCATTGAGGCGACGGTGTTGATAGCCCTTCAATATGATAGAAGTCCCTGCAGCGCTGTTGCAACACTACATCTCTACACCTTGACCTTGCATCAAACTGTAACGCTGGGAAGACGAGCTGTTCTGTAGGATGCACGAAAACACACAAGGGCCTCTCTGATGTATTTATACTGGGAGTGCTGGCATGCGAGAGGGCAAATCGGAGACATTTTCCCTCACACAACTGTCAATGTGGCTCTGATCTATGGCTTGTTTTTGCTCTGGAAAATCCAGCAGGAGGGAGAAAGTGTAGACAACAGAGAAGATAGAAAGTCAAAAGCAGAGACAGAGAGTAGGTGATGGAGAGAAACTGAGCATTTTCCTTTCTTGTGTAACAGATACCAAAAAAAAAACAAAAACTTTATGATCCTTGAAATATAGACATCAACTTTATAAGACGCAACATGAAGGATCGGAGATGCAGCCGAAACTGGAGTTCACTCCGAGGCCTGCACTTCATCGATCATTACGCTCGCAGTCTTCACGTCTCAGAGCTCACCATTTCTATAGCAACAACATCCATCTCCATTTTTACGCTTTATTCGACATCTTTTCTTGCCTCAAGCTCACCTCAAACTCGGTATCAGCGAGACTGCATGCTCTTTCCCTGATCAAATCCTGTAAGACCTCTCCATCACTACAGACGTCGCTTCGCTGCTCCTGCCAAGACGTTTGGTTATTCGAGATTTTATCCTGCCGGGTTTCACTCCACGGAGTCTTTGCGTGCCTCTCATTTTAAGTCCCAAACATACATTAGAGACATCTAAGGTCACATAATGTCAACTTTGGCTCTAATAACTGCTTTTCCTTTATCTCTCTCTTCATTTTACTTGTCATTAACCGCTTTGATATCACAAAGATAATGTCAGGATTGTGGATCTGATCCTTGGTGTTTTAGAAATTCCAAGTTCCGTCGCAATTCTGGTCATCACTTTTAAAGCTTCTGTGTGACTAAAGTCACCAATTATGCAGGGTTATATAATCTTTTGGTGTGTGGGGAAGCACTCCCTGTAGCACTTCTTGTTAATGGAAGTCCTTAGCATCGGTCAGCACTCCAAAAAGTACCCGAGGCACACTGAGTTTTTAATATAAGAATCCTTTAATAATGCATGGATAGACCATTTGGACTCTACATTAGGGTGTAGGGTGAAATGGAAGCAGGTGTGGGATTAAAAAATTACTTAACAGGCGCGTAAAATATGTGAATCCTGCCATTTAAAAAAAGACACGTACAAAAGAAAAAAAGACAATCAAATCTTTTAAAATAATATAGCCTGGTGTAGTTAGACAACATTGTGAATATCATCCTACAGTATTGAAATGCTCATGAAAAATAAGTCAAAGTTCGTCATATCAGCAACCAACAAAAGTGGGAGGAAATTAACATGATCGTATGCGTCAACAGAAACTAAACACATGTTTAAATGCAAAAGCAGTTTCCATTTCTGCCTACACACTAATGGAGACTCGTCTTTGTCTTTCCGTGTCTTATTAAAGGATTCTTGTGCCTATTATTGCTATCTGCCCCACTGTCTTTTTTGTTCCTACCACTGGGAGGCA
The DNA here is from genome assembly GCF_000690725.1 of Stegastes partitus. NCBI lineage: Eukaryota > Metazoa > Chordata > Actinopteri > Pomacentridae > Stegastes > Stegastes partitus. Next base: position 17,138 of record NW_007578038.1, on the reverse strand, counting down.
CCAGCTGGGACGTTGGAATTCCACACATAGTAGATTTAATTCATTGCATATTTTTCACTGGACGCTCTCGACGCGACTGTTCTCACAGCTGCGTAAAGGACTTAAAATCGGAAAGGTGATGACAAGTTATTCCCGTAAACTCATGAGCTGTGAGTCAGATAGTTGAAACTGTTAAAGTCACAACTAAATTAAGTGTCAGATTGTTATAGATTCATTTTTATGACCAAACACAGCACAGTAGAAAACAAAAGTTTGAAAATGAATGCTTGAAGAAATGGAGGAGATTTGATTGAATGACGAACAGTGATCAATAATGGGATGAAGAAGGCATTAAAAGTGAAATGAGCAAGCAATGCCACCTATTAACCGCTTCATCCACACAGCCGCCGCCAATCAACTCCACCCTCCACCCTGCCCACTTGTTCTCCCCCCAAAAATATCCCCATTGTCATAACCCATAGCCCATTGCCATTCCTCTGCCCCATCCCACCCCCTCCACTTCCTCTTCCACCCACCGTCCCCATAGTGCTAACCTCAGATTGGTGAGCACCAACAGGTGCCTGCCCCACAGGCTTCCCAGTGCAAACACATTCCGCCCTCTCGTCACTCCCAGCACGCGCACCCAATCAGGCCGTGGTTTCACCCATGGAGCCATGGCCACAAAGAGACGAAGGGGCAGGAGAGAGAGCTGTTAGCTGAACGGCTTGTGCTTTTGGAGGTGCCAACTATCCGCAATCCGGCTGGAGGTGTGCATGTATTTGCCCGTGGTACCAAGGTTTGTCCACGCTTTAGGAGTCGCTCATCCATCCGTGTTCCAGGTGAAGTTGTGAGGCAGAAGAGCGACAGACTGTAGCCGGGAGAGGAGCAGACAAAGTGCAAAAAGATGTCATGACTGCCTTCACTGGAAAAATGAAGATGAAGCTGAGCGCTGATGTGAGGATGAACGCACTTCTCTTCGTATGCGGCTGCCTTTGCCTCACTTTCACAGGTGAGGACCTTGTTGGGAGCGTGTTCTGTGGTTACACTGGATGAGCCAGTGATCATCATGATTTGCGGTGATGCTATTTTTTTCTGTTAGCTGATGTTTTTTGAAGCAGGAATAGATTTTAGATTTTAAAGTTTGGGAATGTTTGAGTTTTGATTGTAAGAATCTGAGAATTCAGGTAATTCTGACACTAAAACCAGCAATAAATATGTTTAAATGCTAAAAGAACAGAGCTAAATTGTTTCTTTTATGTTTAAATCAAGATCATGCACGCTATTGGAAAGGTAGAAAAGAAGAAAGGAAGATAAATATGTTTGACTACCTCTGACTTTGACCTCTGACCCTACACTCGGTTTAGAAAACAAACAGGTGCCCTGTGTTTGCTGGTGTCCTGTGATTCAGTGTTACTCTCCTTAACTCTACTACCTATTTCCTCTCTGGGTTCCCAGAGGAGACTCCTTTCCTCCTCCACTTTCAGGCGTAGGAATTGAGGCGTATTTTTTTGTAAGTCAGACAGCTACAGTAGGATCAGATAACAGCCAAGCATCTCACATCCAACTGCACTCTGTCAGTGAGGTTAAATTGCTATTGATTCCATTTCCTCTGTTTTTTTTCCTTCCCCCTATCTCTCTCTCTCTCTTTTTGGGTGCGACATGTGGGGGTTAAAATCATAATTAAAATTGATTTTCAATACTTCTTATCTGGGCTCAGTTGAAGCGCTTTGACTTTGACCTTCTTGACCTCACGATAGGAGCGGAAAGCAAAAAGCTAGCCAGCGCTGTTCGGGGAACTCCGCAGGGGTGGCGGTGGTGTATTCTTGTCCCTTTTGTGAGGCTGCTTTTACAACTGTATTTCCTCTGTGATAAGAGGTAAACCACAATGGAAACAAAGACCCTAAGACCGCTCTCCTCCTTCTCCTCTTCCTCTGGAACATTTAATGAATCATATTAACACATCATTGTTTGTTAATCAGAATCTATTTTTGTCCCCAATGGAGCTGGTATCCCAGACATCCCTTTGATCCCATTCCCTCGCTGCATATCAATTACATTAGCTCAGTCACCTTTGCTACCCATCGTACACCAACACCTGCCTTTCTGCTGCTTCTTTCGCATGTCCTGTCCGTCCTTCTGTTTTGTCACATATTTGCGATGAAAGACGGTCCCTCATCAGCAGATACTGAAGCACATTTTCGGAGGTGCTTATCATGGAGAGGGCTAATTTAATCTTACACCTTACCTCGGAGTGTATGATTGGTAATTAATAAAATCCAATTTGTGCTGCGGAGGTTTCCCTGCAAGATGAATAAAATCATATCACATCTCTACACATAATGAGTTCTCTGGCTCCGCTACTTTCCTGCCGTATTTATTTTCAGATCACAGTGTAATGATATAAATGCTTTTTGTGTGGTCTCATTAGAATATGAATCACACAACAGGGCAGCAGTCCATCCTGTGTATAGAGGAGGTGGTATTTTTAGTGTAGGTCATCTCAGTACAAACTGAACCCCAAACCACTGCCTCACTGATCTACAGAGAACAAACATGCTTTTGTTGGGTGTAAGTGGCTTCCACCTTCAAGTTTTAGTGTCGGACTAGTTCGGGTTGTGATCTTTTGCCATGGACTGTATACGAAGATGGACAACCCCTCAGCGAAGTCACCAATCGGTTTCCCGAGGAAGCTCAGTTCAGCTGTAGCCATCTTACCCTCCTAATGCCTCCTAATGACCATCTAATCAGAAAAATGAGCCAAGAGGTGTAGCGCGATTAGAGCTGAGGTGGACCAAATGAAGCCGAGACACAGCACCCACCCTTTGGGAGTCTGTCCACCAGTGGCCAGTGTATTTTTTTGGTTGTTTCCAATGAGACCACCCCCTATTTGACCTATTATTAAAACACCAGCACAGCCATTGTGACGTTGTCCCTGAGAGTTTAGGTAAACTTTTGGTAAAACATTTGTCACTGACACCTTTAACCCAGCCATCTAATCCCAATGTACAAGGCCTGGAGGAGGATATTCTGTATCATCACAACTAAAGCTGAAAAAAGAGTGAGCACACTGTCTTAATCATGCATAACTTCAAAAGCCTCAATGCAATCTAAATGAGCATCCATTGCCCATACAGTTGTCATGCATGGAGAAATTAGCAATAGAGACCTTTTTGTTTTTGTTGTTTTTCTTAATATCAGGTAGTAAACATGTTTATTTCTACTATAAAGTCCTGCATTTTAACATGGGGGTCTGTGGAGATTAGAGATTAGAGCCAGCCTCAAGTGGTCATTTCAGGAACTGCAGTTTTGGCCGTTTTCATGTTGGCTGGATTTTTAAGCCTTGTAGGTCGCTGTTTATCTTTTGCATCCACTCTTGTCCGAAGTGTATTCTGTTTCTTTTTCCAATAAGACTAAAAGATAAAAGACATAAAATTTAATAGTGCATGGGATTTTCAGATGCGGAAAATCACCATCACTTTCACATGTAATATTCCATATAGTGTGAAAAGCAGGCACATGTCTTTTTTGACATGTTACACGTGATGCATTCCCAATTATGGAGGCACTTGTGCTTTTCTGATATTAACTTGTGACATGATAGAGACCCATTTAGGCCCACATGCTTTATATAAGATCCTCTAAGCTTTGCTCTCAAGCCAGTTATCATTTTGTCTTCACTGCATAAAACACATGACTCTGCCTCTTCCTTTACTTTCATCTTTTTTTTTTCTCTTTTTCCTATTTCTTTGTTCCTCTTCGCTTTTCATCCACATCACCATCCTCTACTGTGCCGTTTTTTTGTCAGATGGTGGTGGCAATTGGTTCATTAGTGATCCTTTTCCCCTCATCGTGCTCTGTCTCTTTGCATGCCTCCTTTCATCCAGGAGCCTCAGAAACAGAGCGAAGGCTCCATCAGAAGATATTTCAGAACTACAACATGAAAGTGAGACCAGCTCGTTACTGGGAGGAGAAGGTGATGGTTCGGGTGGGGATGACCCTCTCCCAGCTTGTCAGCTTGGTAAATATAAATACACGAATGCAAAATGCACCCATCAGCCACAACATTAAAACCACCTGTCTAACGTCTCACACTGGGCCCCTAATACAGCTCTTACCCATCGAGGTATGGGCACAGGACCTCTGTGGTGTCTTGTGGTGTCAGGCATTGGGATGTCCTTGGTTGTGGTTTGGGACCTCCATGGATCTGGCGTATTCCTTGACCATACCTGATCCAATTGGGATGTGGGGAGTTGGCCTCTTTGTTTTGTTCAAACTGTTTCTGAGCAGTTTTTCCATTGGGCAAATCACATTGCCCTGGTAGGGGTAGTTGCTGCCGTTGGGAAGTGCTGTTGTACTGTCAAGGTTTCCCCACAGAACCAGTATAATGAAACGATCAGTGTTATTCCCTTTACTTGTCAGTGGTTTTAGTATTGTGTGGAGCAACATGCACATATGCACTCTTACATGCATTGAAATGATCCTGCAAATCCTTCGTAGATCAATCTTTTTTTTCAAAGTTTATTTCATAAAAATATAGTAGTATTGTACAAACATATTCTACAGACCAGATTCCTGCTGGGATTCTTTCATCCACACACAATTCATTTCCATTGGGGAGCTTTGAAAGTATTGTTAGTGACATACACAACTAGATATGATGTTGTTGCTAATGTACGTGCTTCTCTGTCCCGCTACAGAATGAGAAGAACGGCGAGATGACAACCAACGTGTTCATGAATCTGGTATAAGCACAAAAATATTCATCGTCCCTCCCTTGCCTCGCTCTAACTCCGCTCTCTTCTGCTCTGCTGCTCTGCCCTTAAATGGACTTGTCACTTTTTATAACCACAAATTATTTCTCGCTTTATCCCTCTTATTCTCTGACTCACTCTTTCAGTTCTGTCATTTGCTAATTATAATTCAGGACTGCTTGTGACAGCGGTGCGTGAATGTGTGTCTGTGGGTTTTAACAGATTTGTCGAAGGGGGGGAGGATAGAAGCATAGAAGAGACGGGGACATCACCTTTAGTCTGCTCTGTCATTCACTTTTTTTGTTATTCTTTGTTCTGCTTCTCTGCTGCCTTCCTTCTTCTGTTCATCCATCCCAGGCGTGGACAGACTACAGGTTGTCATGGAACCCGAAAGAATATGACGACATTGATGTTTTGAGAATTCCTCCCAACAAGGTGTGGCGTCCCGACATCTACCTCATAAACAAGTGAGTGTCCTGTCTGCTCTCCAAACAAGGTCTGCTAAAATCTCTCAACAAGCAATGGATGGACTGCCAAGAAATGTGGTGAAATTGGTTAAAAAACTGACTTCAAATGTTGAAAAAACAAACAGAACATCTAGTTTAGCCTTGTTAAACATGTTTGCATAACTAGATGCCATCAATTCAAGGGTTGAAATCTAGCACGGAAGACAGAACTTGACCAGGAGACAAAATGTATTTAACGTGTTTTTGTGTTTGTATATAAAAATGAAATGGCCATTTTGTAATTTGAGCATGATTTTTCTTTTCTCTGCAGTAATGATGGTCAGTTCGACGTGGCTCTCTATGTCAACGTCTTGGTTTACAGTGATGGGACGGTCAACTGGCTCCCACCAGCCATCTACCGCAGCTCCTGCTCTATAGAGGTACCGTCTGAAAGCTTGTGTGAAGCGGTAGATACAGTCTTCTGAGTTTATATCAGCACAGAAAATCAAAATTATGAAAAAAAAAGCAGTATTTTCTGCTTAGAAACACTGAGGTCATGTAAAGGCTGATGGATTGCCAAATTCAGTGTTCTAATTTTGCAAATCAAACCAAACAGGTTAGATCTCAAACTATAGTTCTGGATTATTTTCGTCACTTTGCAGATGTGGACTGACTTACCTACTATAATAAACTAGCCGCATAACGTTTACAAATTGGTGGGTGGGTGCTTCCAAGAATGGCACCAGATGTTGACTGGATTATCTTCGCCTCTCAATCAATGTGGCACCAAACAAAATCAGTTCACATTTGTGTAATTTCATCATGACTGGGAAAACCTGTGTTGCTCTAATACTATAGGGTTAGGTGGAGGAGTCATGCAAAGTATGGCTCCACATTTTTAGCATGTCTGGTCTTTTAGATATTGCCCTAAATTATGCATGCTTGTCTTTCACTTCCATTCAACAATGCATAGGTGGCGTACTTTCCATTTGACTGGCAAAACTGCAGCATGGTTTTCCGCTCGTACACCTATGACGCCTCTGAGGTCGACCTGCAGTACTATCTGGACGATGACGGCAAAGAGATCCAGGAGATTGTTATAGATGAGAACGCTTTCACTGGTTGGTACATGGAGAGGGTTTATCCAGTTTATATCGTATTTTTTGTGTATCTTAAGAAATGTATACAGGCAGTTTTTGCTTTTGCTTTTGTAGCTCTCTTGGTTTATGTCTTTCACGTCACTGCGAATCCTAAAGATTTAAAATTAAACCTTCACCCAGCATTTAACCTCTTCTCCCTGCTCCTCGCCTTCTCTGCAGAGAACGGCGAATGGGCCATCTGCCACAAACCATCAAGGAAGAACATCAAGGAGGACCTGTATGAGGACATCACCTTCTATCTCATCATAGAGAGGAAGCCTCTTTTCTACATTATCAACATCATCATGCCCTGCATCCTCACCAGTGTGTTGGCTATATTTGTCTTCTACCTGCCTCCCGGAGCAGGTCAGCACATCTGACATGTTTTGACATTGCCACCACACATCACTGCCAAGAAAGAGTATAGGAAGTGATACACTGTCTCATGCCATGACAGGAAGCGCGTGTCTTGTACAAGCTGCTTCATGAGTCAGGGCAACCTTTGAAGGAATTTATTGATATACTACAGATTGAAGCAAAGTGACCAAGCCGATGAATCTTCTTTGTCAATCTTTGGCCTTGTGTGCCTGCACGTTCAGAGTGATGCTTCAATGACACTGCAGGAAATATAGATTCAACAGCAGGATTGATGGTAAAACCGTTTGAGCATGATGAATTTTTTTTGGAGCAGAAACTCACTTTAGGTAATCGGTGAAACTGTGCTGAATCAGCACAACTGTCCAGCACATGTCTTTGAGCAACATTTTTTTTTAAAGATAAGGCATGTTTCCCCACAACAAACAGTCAAGCGCAATCATGTCGTAAAGTGCGGCCTTGTCAGTGTAATATTGTCTGCCTTGCCGTCGTAATTAATTTTCCAAACTGCCTCCTTTGTTTGCAGGAGAGAAGATGACTCTCTCCATTTCTGTCCTCATCGCTCTGACTGTGTTCATGCTGCTGCTGGCTGACAGGGTCCCTGAGACTTCCCTCGGCATCCCAATTATTGTCAACTATGTCATGTTCACCATGATCCTGGTCACGTTCTCTGTCATCCTGAGTGTGGTCGTCCTCAACCTTCACCACCGGACGCCCAGCACGCACATCATGCCAAACTGGGTTCGAAAGGTACTTGCAATCCATCTATTTCAATACCTCTGTAAAACCCTACTGACCTGCTTCTTAACCCTTAACTTCTCAGGTGTTCATTCACTTCCTTCCCAAATACATCGGCATGACGAGGCCGAACCCAGAGGAGCCCATGTTGACGGAGGACTCCGGTGAGGACACGCCCATCCGAAGCTACAATGGACGGCAGCCTGGAGGAGAATACTTCTTTCGCAAGATCAACCCTGATCTTGTCATACCATGGAGAGACAGGTAAGGCCACATTTACTAATAGGGAATCTACCAAAGGCATAAAGTTTACATTGCTTTACTCAATCGAAACGTACAATATTACCTAAATGTCACATGATTCAAAAGTTTATGCTCTTACAGTAATTGCACTACCTCTAAGGTAAACAGTAAGCTGTTTGCTCTTATGTAAAATTAAAAACCAACAGTTGAGACTTACTATAATAATTATACAAGACCTGCAGTAGGAATACAATAAAAGTCAGTCCCTACTGAGATTTAAATCTTTTTAAAAAAAAATTTAATTTGTTAATATTGACAATTGTTTATGTCAGATTCAGCTGTTCTTGGCATTGAGGACACCAGTGTTGCACAAATTTCAGAAGCAGCTGTGTTGCTCTACCTTTTTCTTTAAAATACTCCAACAGTGTTCAGATTCAGATCAGGCGACTTACTAGGCCAGGTAATAGCTGTCACTGTTTTTGTTTGGTTTTTCTAAATTCTTATAAATGTTGGTCGTTGGTGTTGGATTGTCATCATGCTGGAATGTTTCTCTTCAGCAAAGCTTCTACAGGCTGGGATTCATCTTTACCTATATCCACAGGCATTTATGGTGCCATCCATAAATGCTATCACCCCAACAGCGTTTACATTCATCCATTTCCACTTGTGTGCTTCACTATGGGACTATCCATGCACTGTGGTAGTCCTGGTCAGGCTCACACTAAGCATGCTAGACTCCATTCTGTCTTAATAAATCTTTCTTGGGCTCATCTGACCAAAGATCATGTTCCCAACATTCTTTAGGCTTCTTTTCATGCTCTTTAGCAAAGTTTATTCTTGCAGTTTCGTACCAAAGAGCAAGCTTGGGTTTTTTTCTTGGGTGAGCTATCACAGAGACTCCATTTTCTGTTGACTACCTCTGTACCAAGTGAAAGGCAGCCACCCGTCTGTTTAGGTTGTTCAAGCAGCAAACTGTCCATTATCGTTTTGGATGGATGACCGTTGTGGCTCTGATTAGTGATGCTGTGGCTTGTTGTATACTTCTGGTTTACTGCTACAACCGATTTTTTTAGTTGGTCACTGATCTTTCTCTATTGTTTTTCTATATTTGTGAAATCTCACAATCCAAATTTTCAAATCCTCTGGCAAACCTTTTCCATGTTCAGCCATTATGTGTCAGTGCTTACAGGTGTATTTAATTATTTTTTGCTCTGAATTTCTCCTTTAGGGTCTGTGTTTACAATATTGTCTTTCTAAAGTTTTGTTTTTGATGCTTGTCAGCTTAGACACAATACAGTTATTTATAGGTGATGCAATTTGGAATCATTCAAGTGATATTGCACAGGGGTGTGTTGTTTCTGTTGCATACTGTAGAAGTCTTCACAACCCTCATGGACGCCTGACATGAAGGGAAACACTTCATGAGAACAAACAGGACTTTGGACTGAACATGAAATAAGAATATATTTTTAACAGAGTCTTTAGAAACCCTGTGGTGCATGCCTGATATCAGTACAGTTACTAAATCTTTGATTTTCCGCAACAAAAAACACAGAAATCTCACAGATATTCACCTAAAATTGGATTTTAAAAAAAGATGTAGCACATTTGATTGGAGTGGAGCTCAATGGCAAACCTACTTCTTGGTCTAAGTTATTTAAAAAGACAAAAGTTGTAGTGCCTTTCCTCTTCTCTGTCAAGTCTGTTCAAAAGCGTGGAGCTGAAGTAATGACCGTGAGGGTCATTCATCCTGATTCAGCCTCTTTCTAGCCAGAGATGTGCTGATCCTGACGTTACACCTGGGGAGAGCTATTTCTATTAATGTTAATAAAAGCCGGCGCAGGCATGAATCTTCCTTGTAGAGTGTGCCAAAGTGTGAAAGTTGGATGCGATGCCAGACCAGCTATTATAGTAAAGTACACTGTGTGCCGGAGTTGGCAGAATTACAGCCATCATCACAGCAGCTCAGAGAATCTGTCAGGACTGTAACAGTATGTGCATTTCCTGCAGCCTGCCATATTTAATACCATATTTAACACAGCCGTTTGAAAGGCGCTCTGATGAACACAAGAGATTAAGATTAATGATTCCGATTCTGCTGAACGAACCGAATGGAGTTGTTCCTGTTCTGATGGCACTCTTGAATAAAGGCCTATAAACAAAGTTTTACTGTTTGTCCAAAGTGTACCGGATACTTTAGAGGCACTTATTTAATGCACAGTATATATTCAAATGTCTCTAAGTGGGCTTTTTGGGATGTATTTCAAAAGTAGTTGGAGAGTAAGGACAGTCAATCTACTACTTCAGTTCAGAGGTAGTGAGAGCAATAGGGATGCTAAATCCATCCATCCATCCATTATCTATACACCGCTTAATCCTCACTAGGGTCATGGGGGGCTGGATTCTATCCCAGCTGACTCAGGGCGAAGGCAGGGGACACCCTGGACAGGTCACCAGTCTATCACAGGGCTACACTTAGAGACAGACAACCAAGCACACTCACATTCACACCTATGGACAATTTAGAATCACCAATTAACCTCAACATGTTTTTGGACTGTGTGGGAGGAAGCCGGAGAACCTGGAGAGAACCCACGCTGCACGGGGAGTGAACATGTAAACTCCATGCAGAAAGATCCTGGGTGTCCTCACGGGGACATGAACTGGCGACCTTCTAGCCCCGAGGCAACGGTGCTAGAAGCCCATGCTAAATCTAAATATGCTAAAAAAAAAATTAAAAAAATACAAACTAAATGTCATTAATCTTTCTCAAAAACTGCAAACTCCACCTTTATTTCATTAATATCAAATTGGTTAGAAAGGTGCATCACTCAAGTACAGTCACACCCTCCATCCAAAGTTAAAATTAATTTTATTTGTGTCTCCAGTAATGAACATATAAAAGAGGAAAAAATGAATCCCTCATCTTAGAACTTTAAAGCTCAAACCAACAATTATAACAAGGAAGTGTGATTATTGTTTTCTTTTAGTTTTCCCTGACAGTCAAAAATACAAAAAGCTGCAGGTTATTGTCAGACAAAACTGTAAAACTTGATGAATTTTTGCAAAAGATTCTTGTGATGAAACACAATAACCGAGGCATCTAGTTGGTGATAGATTTGTTCTGCAGATGGAAAACAACAAACAGAGACATAAAGAACCATCTTCATTGATTAGAACAATAAGGAGGCCTGCAACACATGGTTTGACCCCCACAAAGGGACAAAAAGGGAAAACTAAAAACTACTCATATCAGTATTTGTAGTTCTAGTGTAGTTCTAGTGTAACCTGTTGTAATCACAACATGCTGCTCTTTTCTACTTTTTCCTACTTTTAGCTTCTCTTTCTAACTTTACTGTTTGACTGTTTATTTTTGAACAGTTTTAACAGTATTTCTCATTCTGACTCAGATTTCTGAAAGCACCCTGTGTGTGAGTTTTATGGACTGGCATTAGTTTAAAAAACACAGTGGCACACACATGCACTCACAAAAAAAAACATCTCTTCTTTTTGCACAGAGGGAAGGAGGAGTGGGGAAATGATGTGGGGCTAGGTCTTGTTTACATATTTATAAGATAAGAACTATTTACTGTACATTTCAGGCAATTATGAAGTACAAAGAGACCCTATCATTCCTATTTCGAGGCACTAATCCTCCTATCTCTGTGGAAATGATATAAACTAAATATAAAACTGTATTTATCAAAATGCACTGTAGAAAAGTCACAGGCATCAGAAACAAATACAAATGAATAGTACTGAATTAAGAAATTAAGAAACTTATTACATACAACCTCCCTGTAAGATATACCAGCGACTGGATCAGCTCAAGAAACTCATAAAACTATTTCCTGTCTGCCTCAACATGAACCTCCATGCCTGCAGCCAGCTCTGCTACAGCGATTGGAACAGATGGTTTTTGGATTCAGGTTGGTTGCACAGATTAGGAAGGGGACTCTCTATAAGAGCGACAGAGTGACTTGGACAGAGCAGGTCCTGACCTCTCAGAGGCCTTTAAGCAAAATTCAGCTCGCGGGCCTTGGTTAATGACCTGTGAGCCATGTCAAACATTTGTCTTTGTCATACAGTCACACCTGACACCACGGTGCTCCTGTTGCCGATCCTCGCTGCTTGAAAACAGTTTGCTCTATCTGTTTGAGCAGATAGCAATACAGGTAGTTCAGTTTTATCATCTGCGTTAAGCCCTTTCAGAGTTTCAAATAAAAAATGTTATTTATGTAATGACTCAACTGGATTAGAAGTTGAATTCTGTGCACATGCATATGAATGCATGTGAGTGGGGTTATTATAACAGTAAATCCTGCTTTTACACTGATGCATGATTAATAATAATAATCTAATGATATACTACTGATATATAGTGTAATAGTCACAGGAAACTTTATTCTACATTTAGTACTTTTACTGTTAATACCATGGTACATTTTCTTGAATATACTTGCAGAACTTTTACAGTTTGGTACTTTTACTCAAGGTAAACAAACACCTAATATTTATATGAGATAATATAGTATGTTTTTTTATTTTTTTTTAAAAGTTTGGTTAGTACACCCACAGCCTGACTGGACATCCCCTTTAAGTAAGACGGAGACTTGCGGGTTTGTTGTGTGAAGTTTTTCTCTGGTTTTGTGACCAGAAGCGCCGCTTTCCTTCATCATCTCATCAAAGTTGTAACCGCTCAGACATGAGGGGAAGGTAGTGTCACCCATCTTAACCCTCCCTCCACCCAACTCCACCAATTTTTATTTAACAGTTTAAAAAAATCATCATAAATTACTCAATTAAAAAAGGCGTTTGCCTCACTGATAGCATAATTTTCTTGAGTCTCGTTTGTCCTCAAACAGGCTGCAGAATAGAGGAGGATCTGAAAGCACAGAAAACACAGTCTCCTCACTTGCTCTATCACAGCTTGGCTACACAGTCAGGTATAATTATCACAAGTACTTTTATACATTAAAAATGAAGCAGTCCCATACTTCCCTTTACTACAGCGATTAATCATTTGTAGGCTGGAAAACCACAAAAGCAGCCTCCTTTAACAGCTCCTGCAGAGCTTTTATACTCTAACACAGTGCCCAAAAAGACCACTGATGTCAGATCAGTAGCAAGGATCAGACTGTTTTTTAAAATTAATTACTACAACAGTATCCATGTAGGTCACCTTTGATTAAGGCTGGTCATGTTTTTGATCAATGGTTTTATTTAGGAGATCAAATGTTATCTAAAATGTTGCTTCGAACCATGACGTCTTTTCTAAATTGCTGGCTTCGCTCTGACTAATCTGTTAGTAGGCCTCCGTCTTGCCACCCAGCCCTGGCTTCATAAACAGCTCCACGGTTCCCCCTGAACCAGGCCTGGTGCTGGGCATCTCTCATCCCGTTCCAAAGGCATCAGATTCAGCCCCAACTAAGCCCCACACACCCGTCCGCAGTCGCCAGCCTCTAAGCCTCTGTTTAGGTTGGGCATTAGGGGGTAATCCCACTGAAAGAAGGTGGAGGGAGGGTGAAGAACAGATGAGTGGGAGGGCAGGCCGGCGCTGAGTGATCGGGACACAGGAGGCTTTAGATGTGGGAGCGATGGTGGCTGTGTCATCAAGGGAGATAGAAACACAAGCGGCGTTCTCCAGCCTATCTACGTCCATTCCCTCATCTGTTTCTCTTTATCTTGTCACTCTGACAGCCCACATGTGTCACATTTATGAGGATTTTCTGGATGTTTGGTGACACCAGCTTCCTATACACCGTATCCAGGAGCTTTTGATTGGAACTGAAGATTTTATTGTAAAGTGTAAAGCAGCAGTGTACATGTGCTTGTCTGAGCGTGCGTGCATCTGTGCATCATAGTGAGAAAGGCTCCATGTATCTGTGGTAATGAATACAAGCTGTGGAATGTGGATGGCATGCAGCATGTAGAGCAGCACTCTGCACTGAGCTGAGGCCAGACACACACACACACACCATCATTCCTACAGTAGCTGGTTCGTTTTTATTGTCCGGCAGTCCATCTGGCGTCACACTGTGGCACCGATAACTCGTCCAGCTCCTTCTCTGGCGCCTTCCTCTTTATGGTGCCACATCACGCTGGATAACTACACGCTGCCAGTATGACAGGTGATGCTCAGCCCGATTTCCTCAGAAGGTGATATACGTCCAGTGTTTTATTGATAATATGCTAAAGAATGAAGGCAGAGCGAGTACCGTCCTGTGTAATATTACATATATTTATCTCGTGCTACAAACTGGGAGCCATCTAGTCAGCTAGTATTTCGGTATCTCCACAGACATCCTATAAAGTCATCTCCCCAACACATTTTGCACTCCTGCAGCCTTGTATCATTACACCTCTGTGCTTCACTGTTGGGACCATGCGCTCACTGTGGTAGTCAGGTTCATGCTAAACCCAGACCGAGCCAAATAAAATGTGCTCCCAACATACGTCAGGATCCTTTTTTATGTTCTGCGGCAACGTGTCCCCTTGCAGTTTTGTGCCAGAGCAAGCAAGGGTATTTTTCTTGGACACCATCCAAAGCAGTTGATGGCACGCACTGTCCTTCACACCGTCTGAGCTGTCACAGAAAGTTTCCATTGATAACCCCTGTGCCAAGTCTGAAGCGCTCGCCTGTCATTTCTACAGGTGGTTGTGCACTGTACATTATGTCATATCAAGAGGATGAGCTCTGTAGCTCTAAATAGAGGTGCTCTGGCTTCCTGATTGCTGCTGCAGCTGATTTGTAGTTGGCCATTAATCGTCAGTCAGATTGTTCAGTTCCTTTACGTGGAGCCATGATGCAGACATGCAGATGGACACATTCAGATAAAGAAAGTTTAGGTGTTGAAGCCGCATTCTGTTTGTGATTTATGCCTTGCGTGGCATTGCTATGTGTAGAGATCAAACCCTTCATTATGCTGTTCTCTGTTCCGAGTTGTGACCTTTAGCTGCTGGGTGGGCTCTCGGCATGCACAATGTGTACCACCTGGGGCTATATACATGCGCATCACTTGTTGGCAATGTTGATGGATCAAGTGTCAGTGAAAGACATGAGACCAGAGTGTTAGAATATAAATTAGACAACAAAAGATTATGTAACAGCTGAAATCACAGCAGCTGAGTTCAGATCTAAGTGTATTTTTCATGCAGTGTAATAATGTCGTTTTAACTCCAAACCAGATTTTTGGATTAGAGAATTTTCATCGCAGTATTTTAGCCTTGAGATTAACATTACGGATGGCATAGTTCATCCAAAACACGTAAAAATGACATTTGAGCAAACCATCTCAATCAAATCTAAAGTCTGCACCCGATTCTGAAGATATGCAAAACACATTCAAGTTTACTGAAGGTGACGAGTGAACGGGGTGACGGAAAGCAAAGGGCAGCAGGAGGAAGTGGAATCTCTAGCAAATAATAAACACCCTATAAGTGTTTGCTTGAACCTGTGCAGGCACGAGTGTGTGCGAAATGACCCGTTACGCTAGTATAGTATGTATGCTCACGTCGTTTAAAAATGTGACCTTTTTAATATGACAGAAAAAAAATCACAAATATTTAAGCTTAATAAACAAAGTCTTTGTTTTTTTTTTAATCCTAGAAAACTGTTTGTTTGACGTATTTGAAGATATTTGGGTTTTGTGGGTTTGAAAACTGAGCTTGATTTGAAGTTTAGGTTAACTTAATCTGTCTAATTTATCCATCTGGTTGATTAGCAAGACTGGTATTTACACATAGGGTTGTGTTTATTTCCTTCTCATTCACAAGATATGCTGAGATATGAGAAGTTAAGGGAGAATAGGGAAGTTTCAGAGTCACTTCGTTGCATGTAGTCGCTATAGGAACGCCGTCAATAAGACTCCCTCTCTGCTTTATGGAACAGCTGTGCGTTGAGAAGAATGAAGGGGGTCACAGGTCACGGCATCACGTAAATGTTGACCCAGTGTCAATGTCACCCTGCGTCAGGAGTGTGCTGCTGTCACTCAGTGCTCGGCGAGGCTGCAGGAAGCCCGTCAGCGGCGAGAGGGCACGCAAGGACGCGCCACTCTGTACGCTATGAAGACGACAACGCTGACATCTGCGTCTGTACTGCACGTCCTCAGCTGGACAGATAATGTCAGCCGCGGTTTGTTTCAGCAGAGGTGAACAATGCTACCCCAGTGACTCATGACATTCGCATTATAAATCTCAGCTTATAGCTCTCAGCTTATGTATCATGACAGGCCTCACCGGAGAGACGGACCCCAGTTTAGAATGTGTTTTCTTTGGAGACGACATTGTCGGCGTGGGAAGCGTGCGGCGATGGTGGCCTGGAGCTGGATTTCTTAAAACTCACACTATTCAAATTAAAAACTAAAATAAAAAATCAAAGAAAAAATGTAGCATAATCAGAATTTCGTTTATCCAATAATCTTTTATATTTGTATGCATATAACATTTACAGCGCTGATGCACCTTTCTGCAGATTTGCTGCTAATTTTCAACACATAACACACTCTGCTCCTTATTTATGTGTTATTGTTTGAACATTTCACCTTTTTTTAAAATGTATTTATCATGTGTGGATAGACACAAATAATTTATTGTTAAAAACGGTGATGATTCAAGTAAATTTTTTTATTAAGGTGGTGTTGGTGTACTAGACTGCATTGCATATAAGTGTTAGTCTACCACATTGAAATATCCAGTATACAATATGTTGGATGGATTTGCATTAAAATTTGTATAGACATTCATCTTAGGATCTGTTTAAATAATATTTAAGCACTTTTATCTACATCATTCATCAATGGGTTACAGTTTTTATTGTGCAATATGTTTGTGTATGGCCGAAAAGGTAAAATATACATCAATTTTCAGCTCTATTTTGTGTCTAGTGCCACAAAAGACTGTAAAAATGGTTTAAAAAATACAGCTTCTGTATTACCAGCATTGTGACTGTGAGCACAATAGCATGTCGATGCTACTATTTAACTCAAAACACTGCAGTACCTGAAAACCAAAAGTACCTTCCTAAGCTGTCTTTAAACACATTCAGGACACTTTTCCCACTACATACTACATCCTGATGCGGTTTCAGGACATTCTGGAACGTGACCTTTTTTGACAGTATACAGTGGGAAAAGTGTCCTGAATGTGTTTAAAGACAGCTTAGGAAGGTTTTTCTGGAAGAAAAAAAGCACATTATGTATTTGGGCCTCAAAAAAAAAAGTCATACTATAGCATGTCGTTTTTGTCAAAAAAGGTCACATTCCAGAATGTCTTGAAAACCTGTCAGGATGTAGTATATAGTGGGAAAAGTGTCCTGAACAGGTTCAAAGTCACCTTAGGAAAGTACATCCTGAAAAAAAACACTTTATGTATTTGGGCCTCAATAAAGGTCAATTTTCAGAATGTCCTGAAAACGCATCAGGATGTAGTATATAGTGGGAAAAGTGTCCTGAACAGGTTTAAAGTCA
>NW_007578037.1:539523-540641 GCF_000690725.1 Stegastes partitus | reverse complement strand
TCAAAAGAAACTTCGAACAAATTCAAAAGAAAAGAATATATTTGCAACTCAAGAAATGCACAACTGAAAATACAAAAGAATTTTGACATTCAGGTTCAAAATTGACAAAAACACACAAAAACAAAACAAGAAACAGTTCCCAAAACTAAACCGTCACAAAACTGAAAATTGATAAAGAATCCTCCCAACTAAATATTTAACAGAAATATACCATACGGATAAACAGAAGAAAATAAAGCAAAATGAATGAAACAATCACACTGAGCACCCACACTGTGGGTATAATTAAAAGACAGCCTCTGAGGCTCGACCATAAAACAGTGAAATCAACCCACACCGAAACAATCCCAGCTGCTTTTAGGAGTAAAGCAGCGACCAGCCGGGCGACGACTCCTCACCGCTGCAGTGAGGAACACAGCCAAGCAAGGCAAAGCAGAGTCCAGCAAAGCAGAATGAAGCAAAGAGGACGAAGCAAAGCAGCAGCGTGGTGAGCAGAGGCACGTAGCTGCACTGACTCTCCAGTACAGCCAACGCTGCAGAAGACAAGAGGGAAACTTGTTTAAAAACACACACATGACAGCTAGCATGTTTAGCAACCATGAGCTACATACCTACAGGAGACGGCGGGTCACACACCTACAGGGGAGAGCGCGTCAGGAGTACTCAGACTGCCGCAGTGTCCTATAATCAGTGTGCAATTCAGCATACATGCAGCATTCTAGCCTGAACAGTTATAATGGAGAGACAAACCTACCAGCAGGAATCTGAATGAATTCACGGAGCGATCAACCAGCTCGTTTCCCGCGAACGTTTGAAGCCGCGACGAACCGGAGGTGAAGCGACCGGAAGGGGCGTGTCCTTGGCCTCAGTAGAAGAGAGAGAGCGTGCAGAGGGCCATAACCCACCTTATATAGTCCAACTAATGTGCCACGATTGGCTTACAAGCCCAGGACTATCCTGCTACACTAGCATCCTATGTGTAGGGCTACAGTCCCAATGTGGAGGTCATGAGTTAAAATCCCTCTCATGAGCCTTTCCCAAATGTCCTTTTCCCCTACTTTCCTTTCTCTCTCTCACTAACACGATCCAATAAAGGCACAAAGGCCAAAAAACTAACT